>NW_026936934.1:0-7801 GCF_032062105.1 Saccostrea cuccullata
AAAGGTCTAAATTTAGCAGACTTCCTTCAGCAGTGCTAGTGTATTTATATCATTGAAAATTCTTGAAAGGGGAGTTTATAATATAAACAAACATGTGAAGCTGAACTTCTGATTCTGCAACTAATGAATACAAGTATTTGGAATACCATGGAAATGTTAAAATGATCTAAAAGTCTATTAGCTGCAACCTGTACTTTCAAGTATTTTACCCTTATATATAATATTTTAAACATTTGAATTCAATGTTCTTTCTTATCATCCCATTGAGATTAAAATAATGAGGTAAAAATTGACTATGAATTCATGTATTCTACATTGTTCTGAATTGCTGAATACAGTGTACATCATTTAGCTATGATACAAATATAGGTCAATAGGTTTCTTTTAAAGTCATATACGCTATATGAACGCCGAATTTTGTGTGAAACAAAATAATAAATGATTTAAAATTTTTTTGTAGTGTAATGAAAAATAAAACTTTACACAAAATTGTACTATAGATTTGTTGTTGTAATAACAAAACAATTAAACAATATCTAGGAATTCACAATTCAGTCTTTTCATTTTTTGATAAAAAAATATTTATGAAAATAAAACAGTATAATTTATATATACTTGTGGTTAAAAACACAAGCCACAACTGGGGAGAACATGTTCATCATATTTATAAAAGAAATTGAAATGAAGTAGCCAAATTTTAGAGAACAATTTTTTATTAATATATGGTTAATATGCATCATAATTAAAGAAGACCATAATTGTACAATTATTGGAAATAAATAACATTTTCCTAAGAACACTAGTCTGATTAGGTGTTATAAGGGTTAAAATATTATAGAACCTGACAATAAAATAGATTTATTCATTGTAAATACATGAAGAGGCAATAAATTAGCATTTTTTCATTTTGTGTTATTTTTATCAATCAGTTTAATTTTGATCGGGTTAGGTCCAAATATTAAAAAAATTAATTTCTCTAAAATTTCTCAATTTCGTTTCAATTTCTTTTTAAAATATGATGACAAAATGGAATGCCATAATTTGATAACTTTGTAACGCGTTTAATTTTAATGGTGTAATTTAACTGCCACATATATTTGAATAACTTTTATTGATAAACAAATTATATCAATTTCCAATCGTATTTTAATTTCGTCAATTTAATAGCGTGTATACTTTTGGAAAAAATCTGCCACACCAACCTGTTTTTTATGTTTGATAGATCTCTATAGTCAACCTTTTTAAACAATGGTATAGCATTCCAAAGGCCAAAATTAGCTCTTAATTATTTTATATGAATTTTTTTTGTATTTTTTCGAAGAAAACGAACAAAATTAATTACATCCAAATTAGGTGCTTTCTTGTAAATTTTTTGCTGTAAATGAATGCATCACATGAATACCTAATAAAATATGAAAAGAAAGTCTGATTAGTATGGAATGCCATATACAGTAAGCAGTTGGCTGTCGTATATGGCATTCCATAGCCTTTCAATGCTAAAACCATTGTTTAGAAAGGATGACTCATAGATCCATAGAATAAAAAATTGGTGTGGCATTCTACCTTTAGGTCACCTGAGTCACGTGACCTACTGACCTATTTGTATCATAGCTGAATGAGGTCAAGATGTACAATGTTCTGGCATGAAATATTTGGTCTGAAATTTTTTCAGGACTATAAAATGAAAACAGACCTCAATTTTATTAATTTTACTCAATTTTTAACCTAATTTTGAATTTTAAAATGTCAGCTATACAATTGTGTGACTTGTGTTACTACAGAAATCCAAAGCTTAAATTATAATTATATTTTATTCTAAGTTTGTGCATGGTCTTGGAGATGTCATATAACCTTTGTGTTTATCTCAGATTTAAAAAAAAAAGGAGTAAGTTGGATGTTCTGAGTGGTAAATACATTTTGTTTAAAATCTAGCTCTCAATTAAGATTAGGTCAGAAAAACTCAAATTAATTTTTCATGTGAGATTTAATAACTAAAACTATAGATTGAACAATGTAAGTACCCCTGGGGAGTAATTATCAAACTTTGTTTAAAATTTCTATTTTTTAAGAAAATTCCATTTTTCATATGATGGGAAAATCCTGGGATATTAAAACAACACAAAAAATATATTAGTCATCAATACATGTATTTATCATATAAATGGATCTGAAATTAATATGAAATACAATAATACTGCAATGGTACAATAAATATATAATGCTGTTATAATAGGTATCATTAGAGAATCATTAAAATTGTGTCATAAATAAATATTGGAATCCTTACTACCTATACCGACACGCAAAAGAAATGCAACAAGCAGTGATCTACAAATGTTTGATTTTTTTATCTTATGATTTTCAAAAAAGAATACAGTAAGGCTAAACTCACTTTTCAGAACATCAGGGATTTGATAAAAATGTTAAATGTTTATCTTTTAACTTTACTAAGTAACACTAAGTAACATATGACTGTTAAAACACCCCCTCCCAGTCATTCAATTACAACGTGCAAGACTGTCCTAAACAACAATTGAAGCTTAATTTTTACGATACAATAGGTTAATCAATATCGAGATCGGAGCGAAGGAATTATTCTTTGCCATTTTTAAATGCCTGTTTTTGAGATGATTAGGTCGAATTTTCTCTAACTTAGCGCATTGTAGTAACCCTTGGACTTCCGGTCCAAGGACTATCATTTTTGCATATGATACACAAGACTCCGTTGAGGCGTAATGCAGTGTATTTTTGCATCATCAACTCTCCATCACCTTTACGTTGAGATTTTCCAGATAGGGCAATGGAAATGCTTAGGGGACGACCATTTGATTCTGAGGGGGGCCTGGCAGATTTTGGAAATAAATAATCTGTCCCTGAAAATGTTGAAAATAAATAATCTGTCCTCCACTACAGAGAAAATAAATAATCTGACCTTGACTTCTGATAATTTTAAAATATTGTAAAAATACCTTTCTTATTTACGTGTAATTTAATTTCAAAAGTCTTCAATTCAAAAAATTTTCTTGCCTCGCTTCGCTCGCCATTTTAGAACCAAATAGTATTTAAAATCAGATTACCAGACTGGATACTTAAGTCAGTTTATCACAAGGCCGTAACTACCATTGAGGCAAGTGAGGCAAATGCCTCACTAAATTTTTAAAGTTTTCTGAAAAGTGAAAAAGTTTTAAATTGTACTAATGAGTGTCTTACTTTGTGCTAAATATAAATATTTTCAACATTCATTTCCATTTTTTTAAATCGTTCATCTCAACAGTGCCTTATTTTCATTTCGTACGTAATTCAAAATGTTTATTTGTAAATTGTTCGATTATTTTACACCCCTTCTAAAAATTTCTCACTCATATTGAAACACCACTACTTTCCAATGGAGGGCTGCGAGTTTTAAATCTGTAATGGGCTTTCAGGATCACTGAAGATGATGAACAGTAAGAGATTTTTTTTGTGCCAGTACTTACTATGACATAGGATCTCAGTTTTTACAGTCTCATCCGAAGGACCGGTCTCTACATCCCGCAGTAGGATTCGAACCTGTGATCTAAGGATCAATCCTTAAGACTTAAGGCTTCTGCGACTTTAGAGCATATATGCTCTAACCACTGCGCCATGCGGGTGACAATTCAAAACGTAAAAACTTTTTTAAAGATTAAATCTTTTATTTTCTAATACCTAGGTTTCAGGACCCCCTCCCCCTGAAAACCCCCATTACTTGTCATCAGGTACGTACTACCCTTGCCCCCGTCTGGGGACTAGGAATGCCCAGTACACTTGCCTCACTAAATATTTGAGCTTAGTTACGGCCTTGTATCAACACGACAATGTGCACTTAGTAGGTGTGATGAATAACTTTATATACAAACCAATTCTTATACACCACAAAAGATAAATTTTCTTGTTGAATAATTATACTTTCCAGATAAATTAATACAAAATATACACTGGCGGATTTAAGGGGGACGTACATATGTACGACCTTAGGCCCTCCCTTAAAATTTCAAAGTATGATACAAATAAAAATAATAATGCCATACTTTGGGACAATACCAATATTTTTGTGACTAGTTTTACTCTTAAAATACACAAAAAACCGAGAGCTTCAGGGGGCTTCGCCCCCTGGACCCTTTTTATTCAAAGTATGATATGACTTAATAATGTCATACTTTGGTACACATCTAACCAATTCCTACAAAAGTTTTACTCTTATACATATTGTAAAACCCAAGAGCTTCAGGTGGCTTTGCTCCCTGAACTTACTTCATTCAAAGTACGGTATGACCAGTATTAATTATGTCATACTTTGCTTCATAATAGCCAATACTGGGTCACTATAATAGTGCCTGGTTTTACTCTTAAAATACACGAAACTCCAAGAGCTTTGGGGGGGGGGGAGGGGTACTCCCTTGGCCTCCACCAGGGCTTCGCCCAGGACCCACTGGGGCCCTTACGGTGGCCCCAGACCTCTTGCCTAAACAAAGTTATACCTGTCCCCTCCCCAAATCCTGTATCCGAAAATGGTATATAAATGATTGGTCTTTTAGAATCAATTGATCAAAGTACGGTAAGACATAGAAGAAAATAAATAATCTGTCCTTGATAATCTTGAAAATAAATAATCTGCCCTCGACAGGCATGAAAATAAATAATCCGTCTCAAAAAAATTTGCCAGCCCCCCCCCCCCCCCCTTTCAGGATCAAATGGTCGTCCCCTTACTTAAGCCATTTTCAAGAAGCCTTAGCATCGTAACGGGAAAGGAAAGGAGATTTTATTTTTTGAAATATTGCTGCTTTACTTAAGATGAACAGTATAAACCCTTAAAACACCCATAATGTTGCCAAATGTTTTGTTACATATGCAATTTTTGATTTCTATTAAGCAGACTCAAACTTGACTTCCGGTTATGGTACGAAAATCGTTCAACCGTTAAATTACCGATATTTACCAAATTGAAGATATCCATAATTTTAAAATACAAAATTCTTTACTTTACATAATTATTTCCCCCAAAGTAGGGTGTTGCGTTTCTTTTGCGTGTCAGTATATAATGCTAAAAACATGCGTAAAGGGAAGTAACTCTTAAAACTCAATCAGTTGAAATACTTTTCACAACCGTGTGAAGAGTTATCTTTCTTATATAACAAATGAACCAAGCCTAAAGCCTAATTAAACAATAGCTTTAATTGAATTAATATATATTCACTATACTGTCGGCAGAAAATTAATGAAGGAGATAATGAAATTGAATGCTTAGACACAGATTTGAGATGAGAAAATATGATTTACAGTTTTTAAGATAGAAAATCGTCAGGAGACACACAGTAGGGGATTTACATGTTGACAAACAGACTTCATACATGTACCATCCAGGAAGTTGCATCATGCGCACTAGAAAAAAGAGTTTCCTTTAATTCAGTATTCTTAAATTATAACTGTGGTCCTAAAAATAAAATACGGAAACCAATGAAAAACCCTCTCTCTGTGTATAGAAGTATTACTATAACTGAGGTGCATGGACGTGCTTTCGGGGGGATGGTTTCCAAAATTCGTTCATATAAAGATGTAGGGATTTCAACTTTGACCAGTTTTTGGACTATTTTAGTGAAATATAGGGCCTTCGAAACAATCACTGCATTGAGATGGTACAGAATCGCACATACTTGGGGGTACACAAATTTACATCTATACCAGCATTACATTTCGGTTGGAAGCTGCCTTTCCATGGACACTGCATGGACACGCTGTACAAAACTGGAACCATTTACTGACAATGGAGGACAACCGCATAATAAAACACGTGTTTTCTTTCGGGAATTATAATTAAATATATGTATTAAACAAGATGTGTTTATGAACCACCATGTGCCCGGCGGCAACATAGTAGTTTAAAAAAAAGCTATTTTTAGCATATAGGTCACTGTCAAGGTCACAAGTTCAGTGGCATTGGTGTCATTTGAAAGAACCTATTAATGGAGTATGCATACCAAATATACAGTCTTTATCTCCTATGGTTAACAAGGTGTGGCGAAAGTTCAAAAAAGCTATTTTTAGCATAAAGGTCAGAGTCAAGGTCATAAGGTCATTCACCTTGGTGTCATTTGAAAGAGCTTCATTAGTGGAGTACATGTATGCATACTGAATCCTTATCACTCACGGTTCAAAGTTATGGCGAGGGTTTAAAGTTGACAACAGACAGACAAACAGGCAAACGGATAAACAGACAAACAACAGACAGAACAAACACAATACACGCCCCCGATTTATTGATCCAGGCGCATAATATAGCTGAACGTCGCAAATTATTGAATTTCTATTTGAAGCCATGATTAGTCATAGTTATATGGAAGCATCCGATTCAAGTTTGTTCAAATCATGACCCCCAGGGGTAGGATGGGGCCACAATCAAGTATCAAAGTTTTTAACATAGGAATACATAGGAAAAATGTTTTAAAAATCTTCTTCTCAAGAACAGCAAAGCCATGATTGGTCATAGTTATATGAAAGCATCCTCTTGTGGTGTAGATTAAAGTTTGTTCAAATCATCACCCCTGTGGCCACAATGGATGATCAAGGTTTTACGGAAGAATACATAGGAAAAATGGTTAAATTTGTTAAATAAGTGAAATATAGATTTATGTTTGTCAAATACCCCCCCCCCCCCACTTTGAACCCCCGCTGATTGACTTTTACATGTTAACTTTTCAATACTGAACTGATTTCTGCTTTTACCTAGCCAGATTGCTCAGGTGAGCGATGTGGCCCCTGTGCCTCTTGTTGTTACATTGTATAGAATACTCGAATTGCAGATCAGATTTATTTACTAGTATTAAATGCAACCTAACTTTTCCTATCATGTCAGATTTAGATATACAAATTACTTTTATATTTATCATGCAAAAATATATTTGTTTTCATTTATTTTTGTTAAAAGTGATATACGAGTATAGGTCCAATGGGCCGGGTGTTTGAATATAAATTGTATTCAATGTTTCTCGTTGTATTGCATTATAACACATGTCACTATAATAAACGATGTACTTACTTACTTACATAAGTTAGAAGGAAAAATACCATTTTTGAAAAGTAGGTCAAACCTCAAGGTTCAAGGCCAAGAGCCAAAAGTCCAAGTGTTTTTAAAATAGAGACCTTTAGTTACAAGAGATTTGCAACGTGTACGTGTAACCTACACGTACACGTTTACTTCCTCGCCGTGAGCTAAAAATTACTTTAGTTACGCGTAACACCGGAAGTGTTTGTAGCAGACGTCGAAACCTCGGGAATGGGAGATTTGAGGTAAACATTAAACAAATTAACTTTGTAAGTCTTGAAAAAAGTTATGAAAGAGGAAAATTTCTGAATTTTAGCGTATATTTAAAAAATACACAAAACTTAAAAAGTTTCGAAGTAAAACAGGAATTCTAATTTTGGATCATGAATATCTACATGTTTTCATAATTTCTTTTTTCGGTTACTTTTTTCAGTATTGAAAACCTACTTTTCTTGCTTGATGAGGGACTGTTGAATTTTGACGAGTTCCTCATATTAGAGTCCGAAATAGGTCATAATAAATCCCCTCAGCTAATGCCAGACGGACCGAGATTGAATTTTTCTGCCTTAAGTGATGAACAATGTTTCTCTTTATTCCGGTTAGATCTTAATACCTTTGTAAATAAGTAATCATATCTGGCTGTCAATACATATGATTTTTTTTAATAGGTTACAGAAGTCTTAATTCTAGTTACTGTAAAAGAAATTTTTATGTTCCATGTAGATACAGCAAATGTGAATC
>NW_026936935.1:0-7566 GCF_032062105.1 Saccostrea cuccullata
AAAGTGACAATACTTCAAATGACCTTTTATAAAGCATTATTCATTGCTAACGACATGAAAATTGAAATAATCTTTGGACAATTTACTTGTCTAGAACTCACGGTTAGATACATTTATAATACAATTAAATCCCATAATCCTTACAAAATAGAATAGAATTGCAAATGTGAAAATTTCGTTAGAAATCATATTTATAAGAACAACTTATACGTCGTATTGGTATAATTGATATGTCTCTCTCCTGATAGAAGCTTTTAGACTGTTTTCTTTATTTTCAAGTTTTTTTCTTACTCAGGAAAGGTATTGATGTAATGAAATCGATCACAATTCGTGAATTACCATTTTTTAGCCCCCCCCCCCAAAAAAAACATGCTTTTTAACAGCTGTTAACATAAGACAGCTAGTATATATTAGACAATGCCTTGAGGAATATTCAAAATTGCATGAAAATATTAAAAAAAAAAAAAAAAATATTTGAAGATTAATTTTAAAGACATCTTTTTTTTTAAATTGACAAATGTACCTTTTTTGTTATGAAATGAACCTTAATATTTGCAATAAAGGTAGATGCTTGAACGGCATTACAGTTATCTAATATTGGAAATATTTTTTCTAATACAGTATTTTAACTCTATAAAACTTTGAACATGAACTCTCGTTCTAGATTAGTACAATAATTTAACATAAAAAAGCGATAAGCACAACATAACAAAACTAGAATACTAAATAATATGAATAGTTATTCCACTTCTAATCTTAAGAAAATATTTTTATCACTTTCATTTTAAGTTCTTTTGGTGAATTTTAGACCTTTACCTTTAAAACCTATATAAACTTATTTTGAAGACTCTTGAAGACCTTTTTCTAGCCAAGAGTATACCATCATCGAAATGATTTTTAATTGCCATTCTCTGTAACCACTTAAACTTCGTTGCCACGCATGGTCACCGATTTTGATGAAACTTCACCCATGCCTAGTACTTGACACCAGAAACAAATATCAAACAAAATTTCGTTGCTAAGTGTCTCGGTTGCTATGGCAACAGCCGGAAAAATTTGAAAAATCGAGATTTTCAGCCACTTTAAATCCTGACTAAAACTAGACTTAAAAACTAGAAAAAGCAAACAAACCATTCTAACAAAAACATGACACCTTGATGTCACTTATACTGTAAAGAAACTGTTTAGAATATATCTCTAAGTAAGTGGTAACCAAGGGTACATTTGGAATACATTTAAAATGCTGAAATATGCTGAAAAACACTCCATATTCACTAATGGTAGGTGTTACATGCTAAAACTCAATCATCGACTTAAGAAAAACAATGAAAATGTTTGATCTTAAGTATACAAGTATAAGCAATATTATTTTATAAATAAATTTTATGGTTGCCATGGTAACACAGTGTAACTATGCAAAACCAGTAACTAAGATTGGGTTAATGCTACTGTCTTGAGGAAAAACATGAAAATTCAAGACTGGCAAATATGCATCCTTAGGACCTTGCAACACCAAAACCATAAGAAAAATTGGGTAAAATTGCTACTTTGCAGTGTTACCATGGAAATAAAGTACCAGTGCTTAAAAGTGAATTATTTTTCACTGCATTAAGAATTAAACTGCCATATAATCAAGAAACAAATTAAAGGATTCAGCTTGAATAGTACTTATCTGTTAGAACTGAAGTTGAATATCATATATTGATAAAAGTTGATGAAGAAAACAACACTGTTGCTATGGTAACCAAGAAGGGAAAATGTTCAATTTTGTGAACTTTTTATCAATATTAAACCCTGTTTCAACTTCTTGCATCCACTTAGAGATTGGATGATAGTCAAAATTAAAAGTCAGGTTATCTGTTAATAAATATCAATCATAAAAGTTTTGGGAATCTACATATAAGAGTACGTATCCAAGGAAAGAAAATATTTTTCAGGTTTTTAAGCATATATTTTCTGCTTATCTCCATAGCAACGCTCTATTTAAAGAATCTAATCTGAATTTTTTCAAATGGGAAAGCTAGGAGCACACCAACATCTTTAAAAATTGATCATTAGATATGAGGAAATGTGCTTTTTTAAAAGATAGGTTCAGATTTAAACAAGCAGAGTGTTACTTTGAAGGCTCTCTGTGGTATAAAAACCTTGACAACCATTGCCAACCAAAATGAAATATCATATTTTGTTCTTGGTATATGTTTCAAGGCTCTTTTTTTTATTATTTGGTCACATTTCATCCTATAATTCTTTTTTATTTTTACGTGTATGACTTTATATGATTCAATGAATATTTTTTTTTTTACTTTTGAATACTTTGTTACCATAGTAGCGTATGTAATAGTTGATTTACCAAACATGTTTATCATACATTTGAGACATCTGACCTTCAACTTTTGGAAACAGTCATTGCCAATTGTTTGCTTTGCCGCAAATGTTAACTATGGGGTTCTAAACATGTTAAAAAATGCCATTTTTCGAACTTTAAGACATGTTGCCATGGTAACTATAAAACATAGCAACCAATTTTTGCCTGATTTCAGTTCAGGGTATCAATGACTTTTATCATAGAGAGTTTGGAGAAATTCTGAGACTATGCGTGCCACAGCTCCTATATAAAATTTCAAATCATTACAGAGAATGGCTCTTAAAGAAGGAAATTTAGCTTACCATCGAGGATCTTTTTTATTCTTCTTTCGTCAAAAATGGTTTTAAAAAGAAAAAAACCTTTTCTTAAATATTTTAAATTTCGTTTACCTTTTGTGACAATGTTACAGTCTTGGAAATAATGGTAAGTATAATATGATCCTTGTACAACCCATGCATGTTTTATCCATCTGATTTTGACTATTTCTTATATCCACATGTATGAATTCGAAAGAGTAAACATTCCTTTTTCTATTTTTAACAAATTGACCTGTCGTGTTAACAATTATTAACACAGATAACTTGATTAATTCAAACATACAATAAATAGGGTAAGCTTGAAATATAATTAAGCAGATTGATTCAATGCGGCTCTTAGATTAGCTTTAATGGATTTCGTGATCTATCTCTATCCCGTGGAATGTTTAATGTATACATGTGCTAAAAGCGGTCATTTTCTGATTCAAAGTTTTTCTGTTCCATTAAATAATAGCTTAAACAACTAGAAGGAAAGAAAATAATTTGCCACGTCAAATTTATCAGAACTTTATTCTGCAATTTATTTATGTAAAAACTTAAAATCTTTAAAATGTATATGTGAAATATGTTTAATAATAAATTAAGCAAACTACACATAAATAAAGATAAAATGTTGGCAAATAATGGTTAATGAAAACTGTCACACATACAGATGTAACCATTTATTATAAATTATTGTTGTTCTATATTACAGATATAAAATCTGACGTATCGATAAATAATGGCAGCAGCTGCTCCACAGTGGTCTGGACATTACAAACCTGTCGATGGGACATGGAAGTAGGGTTTGGTTTATTAATTTTTTTTATTCATATGAGTGGGTCGATTTGGGTTTTCCATTGCGCGAAAATTCGCGTTTAATAGTAAAATGAAGCATATTTACTGTTTTAAAGCAACTTTTTTTTCACTGAATTAATAAAATTAAACAAAATTAAGGTTTCAAGTTGAAAAAAAATACCGGTAAGTACAACTTTATATTATTGATTTTTAAAACGATTTTTCAACTGATAGGTTGATAAGTTTCTAAAGAAGGTGTAATAAAAATAAGAGAAAAAAATATAAATGCAATTCGTGTGAAAATGTAAAAAAGAAATGCAACCAAATGATTAATAATATTTGTGACCAAGGTTATCTTCTATACCCAGATAAAATGATATGGAATAATTTCAATTCTTAAAAAATGTACTCTTTTTAGGGGGTAATTATTTCAATTGAAAACTAACCTATAAAAACAAATTCAAAAATAATCTATTTACGAGGGTCATTTAAAAAGTTCGTAGACTTTTGTCATAATTTATTTTATTTAACGTCATATTTAAATCAAATTTAATACATATATTTCTACAACAGATGCAAATATTTTGCGCAAAGAAATTGGAATATATCTTGATGTTTGTCAAAAATATCGAAGATTTAAGACAGCAAAAATGGGGTAACGGAGCAGGGTCAATATTGAGTTATTGACTGATTATTCGCTTTTCATATCTATAGCCATATCTCTTTAAAATTGTCCTTAAATGAAATAAAATTTACATACTTAAATTTACTATTGTTTCATTTCTTCAAAAGCAAAAAGTTAATGCAATACATTGCTTTGTTTAAAAGATATCCATTTCTATCGACAGACAGTCTTGATTTAAAAAAGCAAAAAATCATGACGTCGAAGGACGTCACGGAGCAGCGGGTAGCAATATAATTTTGTTTTGCATTTCGAAACTTTTGAAACAAACACCGAAAATGCTGGAGAGACCAGGGAAAATACATAAAATGAGTCGTGCATTTGTTTATAATAGAACAGACAATTTTTGAGGGGTAAAGACTTTAAATTGGGCGATGGGCGTTCTGCAAAAAACAGATTATATAGTTAATTATCTTTTCAAAAGAGTTAGTAACGTCATGAAACGTGATGTGCACTTCACTGCTGCGGAACCTGTAAGAGCAGAGTTACATGGTAAAGGATTTGAAAACATTGACAATCTTATTTAAATTATACTCAAATTATTGATAGCATACTAGGTGTCAAGTGTTCTGGAAACATTTTAATGAATGAGGAATACGATACAAACCATGTATAAAATGAAAAGGCACTGTGAGTTTGAGAAATGATCTTTGACGTATTTTTTGACGTTACACAGTTTTTGACCGTGCTCCGTGGTGACAAAACATGTTGCATTTAAATTTGTCTAGTATGAGTTCCGTTTAATCAAATAGAATGAAACTTCAGAAATCTATAAAATATATCTTTTTACATTTAAAAAAGCACTGATATTAAGATTTGTAAAAATAATATGATGAGAAGGAACATTGTCTACGTATTTTTTTGAATGACCCTCGTACTAATAGCTAGTTATTTACATGAAATTAGGTTCATAAGCTAAGTTAACTCTTTTTCCAGCACTATAAATAAAATCAACAACGCATATAGAAGGTCACTCAATTATCCATTTGATATGACCACAGCAACAAAGAAACCGGTACAGGGACCACTTTTCATTTCAAAGTCTTGTTTAGAGTCAAAGAAGTATTACTACCATTTCAAGAAGACTGAGAAGAAACATATTATGGTGGCACATTTATGCATTCAAATAATTTTTTCTCGTCAAGTGATGAAAACTTTCAGGTTTGTCGTCAAAGACTGACTTTTATCTTGTACAGTCGAGGTAAGCTATCGTATTTTTGCGATAGATATCTCGATAAAAAGAGATAATTATCTTGTATCGTGACTAAAAGTTACTTATGTTCTCCAGTGTAATTTAAGGGGAGACAAGACACATGTCACATGACTAAAAAGACATATCACTTCATAATCGGTGATGATATACATGTTAAACGTTCTTAAAATCAACAGTTCTTGTGTAATTTTATTCTAAATTCTAAAATTGTTTTTTAAACATTTAATTTTAGCAATTATTATTAATAAAATTTTTAAAGATCTTACCATCATTTAGATATTGTGAAGTTGCCCAATCCACACATTTGTTTCTCTTTACCCTGCAGTCTGACATCAGTGACAACTCATAGACGTAGTATTTGAATTCTCAGTTTTGCGACATCAAGTACACACACCCGTCATGATCAGGTTTATTTCATAATAAACAGGTCACAGTCAATGTATCGTGATAAATTTCTAAAGTAGATTTTTTAAAATTAATATTTTTTCGTGTTTAGTAGCAGATATTCTCTCTATTTAGATAATTTTGAATGTTTATATTTTCGTGTGACGTCACAATTAATTTCTTGCACTCGGAAAATACAAACGTGAAGCGTTTTTATCAAGCTTACGTTTAGTTCAACGATGTCCTGTGCGATATTGAGGTAAGCTTCACCCTGTGATATTTATGCAGTAATTAATTACGAAGAAGGACCGACATTCAATCGTAAATCTAGAAATATTTATTGACAAACTTAAACCTTGACCATACCTTGAACGGCTAGGTCTATGTCTTTCATACTTCACATATGTAATTCTTGTGACCAGGGGCTCGTAACATAAAGCTTGCTAAGTTTTTGACTTAAGTAGGGTCGTAAGTACGTTTTAGGCACAATCTTAGGACCTGCCTAAGTACTACTTAAGTATGTCTTAAACCGTAACATAAAGCAAACTAAGCTAGGTCCTAGCTAAGTCAAACTTATGTTAAATATATTTCATATGAGTCAACCTATGGTTTCTGATTTTATATAGATATACTGCTAAAAGTGATTCAGTTAAGGTTTTAATTTATTACATATTGAAGTTGACGTCCTTACCTATTGGTTTAAGTTATGTTAGATTAGATTTCGTATTAAAATTAAAATTTGTTATAAATTAATCGGAATGTTTGGAAACCAATACCGCACTGTCAGAAAGTGGCGATTTGTGGTTCATTGTAATTGTACGACAATTGTTATATCACCTGAGATGTTTTCAGTTTACCTTTTGTAACTCTTTTGTTTTGACAAATGTTCACTTACCCTGTTATTATCGCAGACAAGAAAAGATAATCGACCGTTTATCTATTTAAAATTGAAACTCTAAAGAGTTCAATACATGTTGAATCCCCGCTTTGTATCAGGCCATGCATGTCAGAATCAAAAACTGCAGAAGCTTTATGATATATTCATTTGCAATTTAATCAAGGATACAAAAAAAAAATCGGGATATTTTTTTCGTATATCTCCACTTATCAGCAATTCTCTCTCTCTCTCTAACTATAGTGAGCCCTGTCTAAATTCGCACTTGTCGCGTTCTACAGATACTTTTAATGATATTATTGTTACTGTCATCATCCTCTTTCTTTTCTATATTTAACAAATCATTTCAACTCATTTTTTCAAAGTAAACATACAGATCCATGGTTTATTACTGTTTTCAATTTAATTCTTTAACCGAGGTCCCACTAATTTCAGACGTATCCCTAAAATAAAATTTTATATGTACATGTATGCTGTGTTGGTAGTGATATTGGAATCAGTGATCAGCCCCCCCCCCCTCCCACGAAAAGATAAAATTCTTAAACCAGCGTCAAATAGAGATAATTATTTTCTTTAATGCATAATATGAATAGAGTAATATTTTAACATCGAAAGTCAACATGAAAGAATTCTAAATATATGTACAAGAAAGTTAAGATATACTTAAGTCACCTCTACCGGCCGCCTAAGTTTTGCTAAGATTACCAAGTCTTAGCACACTTCTAGTTACGGTCTTAAGTTTTAGACTGTACTTAAGTCCTACTTAAGCACGGTCTTAGACGTAAATAGCCTTTATGTTACGACCCCCAGACCTTTGTATAAACCCCTTTTTTTTTAAATTTAAAACAATTTACAATTAATATGTTGCAAGTCTTTAATTTTTGTACAGAAGAATTGTTGTCACTCGCTATTAGTGTCTTTATGGGTGAGTTT
>NW_026936936.1:0-77640 GCF_032062105.1 Saccostrea cuccullata
TAAGGTATTTTTGTGACAAAAGAATAAAAAGTAATACGTAAATTCAAAAGCTTTTCATCAAATATTTCGAGGCGTCTGCTCTAGGATAGCGAAACAGAGGTCCGGTGTCGCAGTAGATGATAGCTGGGACAAAAAAGATCACACACTGGTCAATGACCCTTATTGTCGAGCATCTGGAGGTCAAAATTTTCAGCTCTCCATCGGTGGTGTCTCCATATGAGTAAAAAAATTCAAGAGAGTGAAGTTAACCAACAAGTTAAAAAAATCGGATAAAGACTTCAAACTCAGTCAATTATCTTGATTGATATCAAGCAACAGATATAAATAAATTGCTTTAAAAATATCAATAGAACTATATTATATAACGTTCACATTTTAAATATTGACATAATACCGCATTGAGAAGTTAAAACTTTTTTCTTGAATGAAAATCAAGATAAAGGATACTTAATGATGTAGAATTTTCATTAGCCAGACTTACAATCGCAAAGAAATATGAATATAATGAAATAACTTTTATTTAAGTATTAATTTCATTTTAAGAGACAATTACATGTAACATCTGTTTACAATTATGTAATTAGCGATCGGACTCTTACCGCATATGTACATTCCTTTTACTTGGAAAACGACCGTGTATTTTATGAAATGGAGTGAATCAGGCGATTGATAAATTTCTTTCCTGTCGCATCCTTAATACGGATACCACAATTTTATCAAAAAATGAAGGCCTGGATAAAAATTATTGAAGTGGCTTTGAAATTTATTTCAAAATGTTTAAATCTGGGATGAACCCAGCCAAGGCGGGACTCTAACACTATTTATTAAAGGATATCAAAGTTAGAAGTAGTTTAATATCTTGCCTTGGCCTTCATGTACCCAAATTACTATGTTCAAGAAAGTCTCTGCGTGCAATAGCTTTGTGTGTGCGCGCCTCGTCCTACTGGAATGTCTGATTCTGGTTTGTGTAAAATGCACCTGATCGATAATTGCGCAGCTGGTAGATCACTAACTACCCCTTTCTTTACTTTTATTTTGAAAGTCAATAGGTCCAAGTTTTTAAAACAATAGATCGACCATTAATAATGTTCAAAATGTCTACTCAAAACGAGATTGTAAAATCCTGAAGTGAAAAAAATATCTGTCAATTGCATGTCTCTTTTTAACATTTTAAGTACTAGTATTAAAGGTACTTGGACACAGATTTGAAGTTAATATTTTCTCATTTTTTCTGTATAATATCACGAATTATATATTCTAATAGCATTTCACACAAAAATTAATTTAAAATCTTATTTCATTTCACAAATTTTAATTTTATTCTTAATCCTCAGGAAAAGTGGCAATTTTGATGTGTTTTAATGAGAAATATTAAAACTTTTATCAAGAAAAATAATTTTATTCAGAGTAGAAATGTTAGAAAGCAAAACACCTTCACAAGTATCGTCATTCCGAACTAAGAGATGTGGATGTGGAGTTTAGCAAATCGAGCACACTCGTGGTATAGAATTCACCGGGTGCGTTAAATCGTCACAGTCTGTTTACCACAACTGCACGGACTGACAATATATTGTGTGTTTGTTTTGCTTTCGAACGTGTCTACTCTGAATTTTCTGGATTATAGTATTAAAATTTTTCATTTATACAAATCGAGATTGCCACTTTTCCTATGGATTAAGAATAAAATTAAATTTGTGAGAGTGCAATGATATGTCAATTAAACCCGCCGAAAAATTTGAAATTTCAATATCTTTTAAACGAAATAAGATTTTTAATTAATTTTTGTGTGGAATGCTATTAAAATATATAAGTCGTAATATTATAGAGAAAATAATAACTTCAGATCTGTGTCCAAGTACCTTTAAGTACATTTTTCTATTAAGTACATTTTTGTATCGAATCAACTGGGATTGATATATAAGTAAGGGAAGTGATAGAAAAATTAAAGCCATAATGTTTATCATAAACTCTATCAATTAGTTTGCCGTCAATGACTTTCTTTTGTTGAAATCCAAGAGATATTCGTGTGTATCAAACTCTATGGTATCCTTTATTAAAAGTTCAACTGGATATTTCGAATCAGACTAGTGGTGAAAATAAATTAATTACGTTGTCGATATACCTATATGTTGAACTGAAGGCCATAGCGAATCGACTTCTTACATGTACTACAGACGATATGGAGTAAATTTCTTATATTTTTAGGAATTATAGGAAACTTTCATCATAAAAACCAACAATACAATCAATGATTAGCCAATCAGTGGGAATATCTATTCCGTACAAACACATCCAAATACATGAAATAATACAAATTAGTCTATTTTTAATGATAAATCTCATTTATCTACAGAAAGAACTTATTTGTGAGCACAAAAGCGTGTTTTTAGAACGAAGGATTATTTTGAGTTTTAAGGCATCGACAATTGCATAACATTACGTATTTGTAAATTATTGCCTTCATAGGCACAGAGTCTGACACATCTGTTTCATACTTGGATATCTTACTTGAAAAAGATGTTAGTGGTAATCTAACAGCCAAGCTATATGATAAACGTGATGACTTTAACTTTTCTATCGTTAACTTCCCTTACTTATGCAGCAATATACCTTCATCACCTGCATACGGAGTATATATATCTCAGTTGATTCGATACGCAAGAGCATGCTCTTCGTATGATCAATTTCTAAAACGAGGTATATTATTGACAAGCAAGTTGATAAACAAGAATATCAGCAGACTCGTTTAAAGTCATTATTTCGTAAGTTCTATGGTCGATACAATGACCTTGTCAGCAAATACAATTTATCATTGAGTCAAATGCTGACGAACGTTTTTCATACTTATTGTTAGTCCTTTATTTATATACTGAATTGACGACGGATTTTTCCCTTATTACTTGATCATGACAAAGAGCACACGGCAGGTGTGACCGCTCAGCAGGGGATACTCACTCCTCCATGGCACCTGATCCCATCTCTGATGTGTCCGTGTTTGATCTGCTCCTATTTTGTATTGTTTTATGGACTTTGATATTGAATAATGTTCGTTATCTGCATATCCTTCATCATGGTTTTTTTGTATATATTTGTACAGTATTTATTCAGAAAATCCCATAAAATTAATCTATTGTAGGAAGGATATGGAGATAACGATGAGTATTCGATCTCAATGTCCATTTAACAATATACAAAATAAGAGCAGAGCAATCACGGACCTCCGAAACATCAGAGTTGGGATCAGGTGCCATGGAGGAGTGAGCAGACTCTCTGCACTATTTCTTCATATTAACTTCACCAAATTATTCTCAAACATTTAACTACAATAAATTATTTAACTACAAAGTCTATAAGGCAAACGCCAATAAATCCTACTTAGAATTCATTGTCTCGTATATTCTTTTGCTAAATTACTAAATTGTTTGTGCTTGCAAGTAACAATGAATATTATGCAATATAAAATTACATTTGCTGTGTTTTGTAGTAAACCAACTTTGAAAAATATTTTTAAAGAATATGTTCTTTTGTATCGAATTTTGGAACCTTAAACCCAATATACAGCTGATTGTAATACAAAGAAATGAAATGTTGAACAAAAAAATCTTGAAATAATCATATTTATCATTATGTTTGATACATGGTTGTAAGATTGTCACCAATGTCTTTTTCTAGTAAAATAAAGAAATGCGAAAAAATACGCACATTTTTTATTCGACCCTGACAAACCTGTTCTTGTTGATTGTCACTAATTTATTTCAATAACTATAAAAATCAGAAAACCTGACCTTTTCAACACATCTCTGCCTGTTGTCTATAAATATATTTTAACTTTTTTGAAGACTCTAGTAATACGGGCATTAGTTAATTCTTAAGACTGTCAATGAAGGTTAGAACATTTTGACCACAGGCACCTTAAGTATGGATAATGTCCCCCTTTTTTAATAAAAAAAATATGAGTGTATAATATTTCAAAAATATATAATTTCCCCGTCAAACACATCTATATGTCGTTATATGCAAGCAGATTGTACTTTTTCTCACGTTTAAAGAATGACCCTATTCGGTATAATAAAAATACACAATGTAAGAAACAAAAGTTATAAACAAACGGGGGGTTCCCCGCTTCGAGACAGATTTCCAAGGTATAATTACAGTGTTACCAATCAAACAAGCGTTTGATATGCTGTAATCGGACGATTTATAAATCGGATACATAAAATGTTCTCCATTGGCAGCTTTAAAGGAGGTTTTGGAGTCGCTTTTCTGTTTCGCCTTATCTGATTCGTTAGATATTTAAACTGTATCACAATTATCCAATCAGATAAAGCGAAACAGAAGTGCGACTCCAAAACCTCCTCCAAAGCTGCGAATGGAGAAAATTTTATGTATCCGATTAATAAATCGTCCGATTACAGCATTATCCATATTTATTTCTAAATATTAACATCATTTTTATTTCAAATATCTGATATAAGAAATTTTCTTTAGCTATAAATGAGTAACTACATTGTTTTGAATTATACATGTTTTAAGTATCTGATGAGTACACTACATAATTTGTTACACCAAATGTTTGTATTCTAATTGTGTTCTATTTAATTATCATGCTTATTACTATGTTCTGTGTGGGCCTTCACCAATAACTGTAATTGTGTTTGTGCCAATAAAATATTTGTATTTGTAGTAAGAGGTATTGTAGAACAATTTGAATTTTTTTTTAGATATATGTAATTATACGTGCCTTTTTTGGGTCAAAGCAGGAGCTACTGTAAATTAGCTTTCTACATGTGTAACTTTAAGATTAACCCATTTGAAAAATGACCCCATCCCAACCGAATGATACAGGGTTTAAAAGAGGATTTGTTAGTATAATTCTCACTATTTTCAATTAAAAGAAAAATATATCCTTTTAAGAACTACACGGAGCTGTTATTCTACACAGTCATTTTTCTTCACAAAGGTTTACAAGTAAAAGGACCCTTATCAACATTGAAAAATGACCCTCTGTCGTAATTCTATGAGTGTTGTTATTCCTCTATTTTACCGGGGTACAGTACTTCCTGTAAAGAGAAAATATAAATGACTCATTTTCAGAGACAGAGACACTTGCAAAATTACTGAATATTCCACCTTTATATTTATAGCTACAATAAATAAAACCTTTGGGCAAAAATTAAGATGGTCTTTTCCTGAGATGAAAAAATAAAAATTATGATGGTCATTTCTTGAAAAAGACGTTAATGGTAATAAACAATTCTGATAAACATGATGACTTTAATTTTTCTATCCTCAACTTCCCTTACTTATGCAGCAATAAGTAAGGGATATTGACGATTGAAAAGTTAAAGTCATCATGCTAATCATAGAAATTGTTTGTTAGATTACCATTAACGTCTTTTTAATGTAAAATATCCAAATATGAAACAGACGAGTTTAATAAAAAAAAAATCTCTAATTTTAATTGTCAGAAATATATATTCTGCATTGTGATGTGATAAAGAATTATTGGCACTGTAGGGGGGTAGCTCATACATTTTGTTAATGCAGACCTGTCACAAATTTTTTATATACTTATAATATATAACGAACACAGTAGTTAAGTTCAGAGGTCCATTCAAAAAATAAAATCAGAAGAAGAGTAATTACATACCTTAAAAATTACCATATATATATATTGTTAATCCAGAACAACATAACTTCCTCGTCACATCATGTATTTTGTTGAGATTGAACCACAAGGCGACTTTCTTACTTCACTTTTTCACTGATTGATTGATTGTATGATGTTTAACGTCCCACTCCCACTTTTTTCACTCCTATGGAGATGCCACCACTTGCCGGTAGAGAGCTGCAAATTTTGTCCTATACTCGGTACTCAGGGCAATTGAGCAGGTAGGGATCTTTTTCATACTAGCACCTACTGCGACACAGGACCTCGGTTTATACGGTGCCATCCGAAGGACCGGTCTCCGCGCCCCACAGCAGGATTCGAACCCGCGACCTAAGGATCAACTCCTTACCTTGCGACTCTAGAGAAGACGCTTTGACCACTGCGCCAAGCGGGCGACTCACTTTTTCACTGAAAGAATCATCTGACCAATTCTCTGGAATATAAGAAAAGGCTTTACGCATTTTATGCCGTCCCACAAAATACAGCATTGCAATGTGGCCTGTGTATACTCAAGTCCAGATTTCTTTGATGTTTACTGAGGGTTACAATTTTCAGAACAAACCACTATTTCACATTCGATCGATTACAATTTATTGTTTTAGCAATAATGTCGTAATTATGCTCTCGTCGCAATTCTTTTTTTTTCTTTAATCAGCCGCAATTTAACCAAAGACTGTTTTGAAAGAAAGAAAATTCAATTTTCTTGCCAAAATTAAAAAAAAAGCCGCGGTCAGTTTTCGTGGTTTTAGAGTATACTGTATGTTGAGACTGAAATAGAAAAAGCGTGTGATTTTTTAGGGGAAAAATTAAACTGAAACAGATATCGTAAGTTGTAGCATGGTAAAGATTTATTTGAAATAAGATCCCTCATCCTTTATCTGATCACGACATTATGATTTTAAAATCTGATATAAGAGGAGGACAAAACTTGAGATTTGTGTACTCTGTTTTAAGTTCAGCTACCCATACAACATGCTTAAACTGTCAACGTTGTTGCTTTTCTTTCTTTTCGTCGGCGTTGCTAATAGCAATGACTCATGTGACCGAAAGGAGATGGAAGACACAATCTGTAGTCTGTGTGGACAAAGGAAAGGAAGTCAATCAACTGGAATCGGTATTTTACAATTAAGGTCTTATGAGAATCATTTTTAAAATATTCATTGGGGACGTCTTATCATTTTAACTTTTCAATCGTCAAATTCCCTTACTTATGCAGTAATATACATTCATCGCCTGCATACGGAGTTTTGTATCTCTCAGAAGATTTGATACGAAAGAGAGGGAGAGAGAGAGTTTCTAAAACGATGTAAATTATTGAAGAACAATTTGATGAATCAAGAATTTCAGCATTCTCGCTTAAAGTAATCATTTTGTAAGTGCTATGGTCGACACAATGACCTGATGAGCAAATATAAATTACCATAGAGTCAAATGCTGACTGACGTTTTTCATACTAATTGTTAGTCTATTATTTACACACTGTACTGACGACGGATTTTCCTAAAAAAAATTTTCGATCATGATAAGGATCACACGGTGTGTGACCGGTCGGAAGGGATGCTCACTCTTCTATGTCACCTGATCCCACCTCTGATGTTTCAGAAGTCCATGTTTGCTCTGCTTCTATGTCTATTTTGTGTTGTCGAATCTTGGTTACTCTAATTGTCCATAAAAAAAGTCATTCGATTTGTGTAAAATACTTAAAGGGACTTGGACACAGTTTCAATTGATTTTTAAAAACCAATTTTAATGTTTATAATTCCTTACTAAGGCATCATCTATTGATTAGCAAAAATTTGAAGATCATTTGTTGATTGACAAACAAGATACATGCAGAACTTTAAATTCTATATAATGTAAACAAGGCTCGTGCCTTGTTTTTGTTTACATATAGAAAATATCATATTTATAACAAAATGAGGTTCAGAAAATCGACAGTAACTGTCAAATTGTATTTAAAATTAATTTTTATTTGAAACTATCTACTTTGAACAAACATATATTAGTATATTACCCTGTGTAAACAAAAACATTACAGTAGTCTTGATTACATAACAAAGGTTGGATCTCTAAATTTGTCTTGTATCTGAACAACTGGTGTTCAAATTTTTGATATCATTAGAAAGACCTCAGTTAAATACTCGTAACATGGAAAATTAAATTTTGAAATTTTGTAAAATAAAGGGTCGGCACTTCAATTAATCAACGGCATTCGAGATATCGGCAATAATATAGATGCTATACTTTTCAACTGTTATTACTAGAATGAACAAAAAATCGAGATAGATTGTTATATATATTTCTTTCTCTTTTTCAATTTAGGTCAACAAATTGCATTTTATGCTTATATGTCGAGTAGCATCCAGATAAATACACTTTCCAAGCACAAAATATTTGTTTATGATCGTGTTGAGACAAACCTTGGAAACGGATATGACGCCAAGTCGGGAAAGTTCGTCGTTCCAGAAAGTGGGGTCTACGTAATACACACAACAACCGTTTCATACGATAAATCTTCCAGCGTAATAGAACTAGTTAAGAATGGAGTTGTAAAAGATATCGCATTTGCTGACTCGGGTAACCACGAAGACAGGGATTCCTCTTCTACATTAACCATACTGAATTTGAAGAAAGGAGATGTAGTGTATACAAGAGTCGGGTCCTGGCATGGAGGAAAATATCTAGAGAGCAACAATTATGCCCGAATAAGTTTCTCTGGATTTAAACTCATGTAATATAAGTTCTCTGAAATAAATGGATTGTTAAAAGACATGTATTTTGTTATTTTCTGTTTCAGTAGATAATCATTACGAATTTAAGGAAAGATGTCAACAAATTTCCACAATAATTGGATTTAAAAAAGACAAAAAGTTATAAAGACTTTTAAAAAAAAGTTGTAGACATACTGAATTTTGAATATCCTAGATTTGAAATTTCTTAATATTTTGGACATTTATAGATCTAATCACTTACAACCAACATAATATTTGATTATCAAATTACCGTAAAGCGGGTTTTCTTGGCGGGTGTAGAATTTGGTGTTTTGCCTGCTCAAAGATATGCCAATAATTTTGACGTAATTTATTTTAGCGGACATAGGATTTCAGCTCTTTGCAGATGAAAAATAAGAAGAGTACTGACTATTTTAGCGATTCAAATTTAAGCGGACTACCACCAAAACGCCAAAAATTAGCTAAAATTAGGACCCCGCTAAAATAACCGCTATTCGGTATTCCATTTTTGAACATTTTTAACGAACAAAAGACAGGTTTTTAGCAAAGAGTCAATGATAAATTTTGATAGTGGGCTCAATGACCTTGTTTGCTAGTGACTTTTATAGTAGATCGAATATCGAATATTTACATTCCAATAAATTTCCTCTATGATTCTTTACAAAATAAGATGCAGTATATTTTCTCATGAACTACATTAGGTATGCATCACGAATATAAGCATGAATATCTCCATTGTTACGTCATAATACCGCTCTTGACGTCAAAAAGTCAAAAAATATAGTGCACACTGTTTTGTTTAAATGACAGTTGAACGGCGTAAATCTATGGCAAGTCATCAAAAAATAATGTAAATATAAGAAATGAATTTAATTTTTTGAAGATTCATGAGGTATATGAACTACAATGCTTCACGCCGGCATATTTATCATGAAGCGCTAACGCGCTTCATGAAATATGCCGGCATGCAGCGTCGCAGTTCATAACCTCATGAATCTTCAAAAATTTAAAATCATTTCTTAATTGACTTTTTGCATACAATATTTTAAAGCTCAGAAGTCTATTGAAACAATATAAACATAGTACAGAGAAAACACTGATCTCTGGGTTCAGGTGCCATGGAATATATAAAAATATCCCCTACCGACCTACTGCACTTGTTCTTGTTCTTGATAGAGCAAAAGGAAAAAAAAAACAGGCAATACAGTGCGTAAATATTTGGGATATCTGAAAAACGCCAGAAAACATTCGACCTAATGATAGATTGTATTTGTTGACTTGTCGCAGGATTGGGAAATATCGACTTTAAACAGGGCTACTTATCATCAATTCATTTTTTTTTTTGGTAATATCTGATATGTTTAAGTGTCTCAGCTTCATATATGAGTCAGATATTCAGAAAAAAGGGGTAATTTAAAAGTAATCATTTTCGACGATATATTTGAATGAAGGTCATAGGCGCAGGTTGCGATATCTTCTGCTTATTAAAATGAATACAGAAATAGATTGGCTAGTAATGGAGCACATTTTTATTCCTTACTAGTATACTCAAGTACCCCTGCTATTGATATAATTTAAGATTGCCAAAAATCGTCAAATTTCACAATGTCCCTTTTCACAATATATCAGTTTTCAAAAGAATCTTTGCATTTATTTCACAGATTTTTCATGAGGAAAGTTAAATGAGATAAAAAAAAGAACAGAATAGTATTCAGAGATTTTGATTAAGATTTAAGTGAAAGTCTCAAGAAAAATAAAGGTAAACGTTGAGACTACATGTATACAGATGACATTCAACTTGTAAATAGTTTTCTATATTCCATGAAAGAGGATATTCCAAGAGCTGCATAAAATAACTAGTTGTTATTATCGGGAAATAACGGAAAAATTTGGCGTCAATTCAGTGTATAAATAATGGAATAACAATAAGTATGAAAAAACGTCAGTCATTTTCGGTGTTCTGCAAATTACAAAACCCGATGAGTTCAGAGTAGCTCTGGCAGTGGCTCTGGCGAGAGTTAGGGAGACTACAGTGAGATAGGGTAAATTATTCACGGAAATGTGGCTAGGATCTAGGATGTGACTAGCACGTGCATAGATGGTAAACAGAAAAGTTATATTGCATTTTAGCTTTCAACACCCTATAATATCATTCTGTAGAAATGTACTTCATTCAATCTCTCTTAATTGAATTCATTCAAACTCAAATTATGAGTTCTCTATGATACCATTTTCTGCTGTCTTGAATTAAAATTTCTTTTTTGATAGATATGTTTGCATTGGAAACGGGACTATATTTTTGGCGTCAAATTAGCAAAAGAAGCACCAATGTGACTTTAACTGACAAATTAGCTGAGTGAGAATTGCATTAATGGTTAGTCGAATACTACAGGAATTTTACGCTTGATAAATTCCTTTATTGTACTATCATTGAATACAGTTGTCAGGCGCATTCCCTGGCCAAAACACGTGATCATGAGTATAGATATGTAAAAAAAAATGTTTTGTCCATTTTAAATGTCCGTTTATAATATTTGCATTTTGCTCATAAGAACATTTTTTTTGTTTTGCACTTCATTGACATTATCATAGATTGACCTGAACCACGCGTTCGAAGTAAAATGTAAATATGTATTGGCATAAACGTATTCAATCAACAATTGGTCAGTTGCTCCTGGTTAGATCCTCTGTGTGCATTAATAACAAAAGCCATATAAGGCAAACAAAGGTTTGTCAATGTTGAAGATATTACTCATTGATTTTGTACCAGCGTATCGGTCGCTAGTGAGCTCTAATTTTTGCCGTAAATTATGAAATTATATGAATAGATAATTATATTGTTATTTTAATACCTCCTTATGCCAACCTTTTCTGTCGAAAATCATGAAAGTCTTTCAGAAATGTCTGGAAATACTAGGACATTTTTTAACAGGACATGTTTTCAAAAGAAACAGACTATAGCAATTTCCTGTTTATTGCCAATTTTATTTATTAAACTGGTTCTACCCTATAACCTTTGAATAGATAAAGCTAAACCACGTGTCTTGAATTTAAATCACACTAACTATAGTAGGTGTCCGTACAAGTTAGATTGGACACGACAGTCCAGAGATTAGAACGCTTTTACATACATGTAGATATGTTTTGTTTCCAGCATTTATAATTTGAAAAATTTGACGAGACTGAACTTAAGTCAAGAGGTCAAAGTTCTTGATAAGTCGAAGTCAGATTGTAATTCTATGAGTCATTATAATTACTGTACGGATAATGTGAGATAGTAGTACACAAAATCAAAAATATTTGGTCATAATGTAATCGTATTGAATATAATTACCCTACTAATCTTACTTTATGCATTATTTATAAGATATCTATGAATATCTGAATAATTGTGTAGTGAGAGGTTGGAGTCACATAATCCCTTTAGTAATTATAATGAATCATAGAATTACAATCTAGCTTCGACTTAACTGAGGTAAGTCTCTTCAAATTTTTAAATTCTATTTCGTTATAATTACTTCCGGAATTATGTGAAACTTCAAAACGCAGATCAAATGTTTCAAAACATAAGAAAAATTACATGATCATAATACTATTCTACTAACTGAGAAGTCCCCCACTCTAATTTTTACCTGATGCAAAACTTTCATTTTCAAAAATGATGTCTTTTTCGTAGAATTCGGAAAATGTTGTATATATAATATCCAATGTGTTTGTAAAGAGTGTATAGCGTAGTAATTAAATAATCCTGCTATTGCGATCATAAAACCTATTTACTTAACAAAGAGACTAAAGAATATTTCCTTATAAAGAAATTCAACGCTTACTTTATTTTAATATCGAAACTTTAAACAAATCCTTTGAAAGGTCATTTATCAAAAACATACTGTATACAGGGTTTTTTTTCGCCGCGTGTTATTTTCGGCCTTTTGAACTTGTAAACAATTTTGCCCCGTTTTAAATTCGTCCAGTCATAGTTCTGATTTAGAAATTATGAGATGTAAATTGAATTCGCCCACTTTAAATTTCGCCAAAACAAGGAGAGGGCAAAGGGGCGAAAATAAAACGGGGGCGAAAATTTCCCTCTATTCAGTATGCTTTTGGAATGCAGTGTTTCGGGTTTTATGAAAATGGGTGTATATGAGCATCTTCAACAAATGAATAAAATGTGAGACAGTCTTACCCTATAGTTGCAATGACAATGTCGATAGTTTTGAGAATTTTTCCAGTCCACAGTGTAACAATGTGAATGTGACTTTTTACCATACACAGAGACGTAAGCGTAGTCATGAACTTGGTCTTTCAGTAAACCTTTAATACATCATGTCTCCTTTGATTCATTACTACCTTAGTTTCTACATAAAAAGTAAGGTCTACATCATATTCGCACCAAACTTTACTCTCTCCTTTTGAAACTTTTAAATAGTCTTCTTGAAAAGGCCAAGGAAAGTCCAATTTTTGACTCCTCGACACTAGAATATAGACTCGGATCTGTAATTAAGGGAATTGCAAATCACAGACATTTTTAACCCGCACGTTTTGTGGAAGAAAATGCAGCTAAAACAATCCGTCTATTCCTTTTACTTCAATATGCCAACAAAGGAATTGACACTGTTTATATAAGTAATATCCTTAGTCACAGAAGGGGCAGTCTTGCGTTCCACCAAATATCAATTATAAAAACCCTTTAGAATTTTACTTAAATTAACCGAGTCAAGTCCACTGAAATATTCTAGCAATATTCAATTTTTGAATCAAAAGTTTTAAAGAAAATTTGATTCAAATTTTGAATCACTGAAATATTATAGCAATATTTTTGCTAGAAAATATTTATCAATATATACTGGTGAGCCTGAGATATAGAAGATACCACTTAGTCTTATACACCTGTTTCATATTTCGATATTTTACTTGAAAAAGACGTTAATGGGAATCTACCAACCAAGCTCTAAGATAAACCTGATGACTTTAACATTTCAATCGCCAACTTCCCTTACTTATGCAGTAATACACCTTCATAACATGCATACTGAGTTTCATGAGAGAAATCATTTTTCCTTATTCTTAACTTCTACTAACTCTGACAATTTTTATCCTGAATTAAGGCCATTATTTACACACTTGTAGCGGGCTAGCACTCTATGCCCGCTGCCCTGGGTATGGCTACTCCCAAATAAGTATGACGGTAAATTAGAGGGGAGGGAATGGCCAGCCTCCACCCCTCTTAGACACCAAGGCAGTCATAAAAAAATATAAAATGTACTCCAGCAAAATAAATATAAATAAGAGAAAGAGTTAAATAACTTGAGATGATGGTTTATTCAGAGATAGAACTAGTTAATCAAAACAACAAAAATAAATCAATAATCGAAAATCACTATAAAATAATTGGCTGCAGTCGTCTATTAAAAATACTCTAATCAAAAATAATTAACTTTCCCCAATTAATTAAATACCAAAAATATGCAGATCAAGTACTAAGATTTTATCAGATAATTCCTATTCAGTGAATAATTAATTTGTCTAAGTCTAAAATTTCCAATAAAAATCTAGAGAAAATAGACCTACATCTTCCTAAGAAAGAGAAAATGGCTGGAGTCCCCGTTGAACAACGGAACTCTCCTTATATACTAACAGGAAACGGATTCCGTTCCAAACTAACGTAATCTGATTTAAACTAACGGAATACCCGTTCAAAGAAAACGGGAAAACTTAACGGAAAATAGTTCCACATCATAAAAACTATTATTTCTGAACACAATATTAAAAGACAATATAAGTTTTATTCATTCACAATAATAAAAGTAAATTATTTACCTTGGAAACGTAATTACTAAATATTCAGCGTGTCAAGACAGCGAAGTAATAAGGCCCGGCGGATCCAATAAAATACGCCGGAAGTATACCACAATGCATTGCGAAGACGAAAAAAATGTAAACAAGACGACTGGTAAGAAAACTTCAGTTTGCAGCCAAATAAACACATTTACAATCGTAATACAGGTAACATATTAAATTACATGTAATTTAGATAATGCTTGTTCAATATAACAGGAAAAGAACCCTTTTTAAGTGATTTACAGTACATAACATCTGATATCAGTATGCATGTCAACGTAAAATAGGCCAACACGTGTTTACATCTTAATATCAACCAGAATACTTATTTAAATACAATATCATACGGAAATATGAATAGTTCTGATAATATTTATAAAAGATACAACCATTATATTCATTTCTTAGTAAATTATATTAATATTTAAGGAATGAAGCTTATTTCAACTTATGTTATCCGATATAACATAACTTGGGGCAGTTTACGCTTTATAAACCGCGAAGCGGTTTATAAGAAAGCGTAAACCGCCCCAAGTTTTGTTATATCGGATAACATAAGTTGAAATAAGCTTCATTCCTTATAATTTAATTTCAGGGTAGACAATAGGACAATATTTCTTCCGGAAAAAGGTTTAAAGTTGAGCGTTATTTCAAAATTAACGTCAAGCGGAGTAATACGTTTTTGACGTAACTCATTGTGACGTAGGCAAGTTATGTTATACAAAATGGATAAATCCGTTTAACCAATCAAAAGACAACTAATATTAAATTATTTTAGTTTAAAAAATGCTCAATACACTCGTGGCTACAATTAGGGGTCATATCAAAAATCAAAACATTACACACTGCATATAATCGTCGGAATCTTCCTTTTTTCGAACACAAGAAGGGGAACACTGCAAGTGGGACCGGTCGAAAGGCAATACTCACTCCTCCATGGCACCTGATCTAATCTCTGATGTTTTGCGGGCTGTGTTTTCTCTGCTCCTATTTTGTAATAATTTATGGACTTTGGAGCACAAAAATTACATTTTACCTAATAAATAACGAACAGTTGTCATTTAAAATTTAGACATTTTACTTTTGATTTACAATTCTCCTTCGGCATTAAGCCTGCTCGAAATAGGTTAAAAACTATGCTGGACCAAATAAGAATTATTTACCGTTATAAGTTTTTTTTATTAATCAGACTAGAGTAATGAAGAATGTGTTGGAGCAGCCCATCATGAACACTAAACCCCGCCCTCAAAACCTTATTACTAATTGCAATTTAACGATAAACAATTACAATTAGAATTTAACGGACTTTTTTAATGCCCAGGATCGAAATAACCCGGGGTATATTTTTTTGTCATGTCTGTCTGCCTGTTTGTTTGTCTCCCGTCCATTTTAACCTAACGCATAACTATTGAGTTTGAGGGTGTCTATGGCTTTCATATTTCACAGATACATTCCTTTTGACAAGATCTTTCCATGAGCACCACCAAATTTGACCTCTTGACCTTGGGGTTTGACCTACCTTTACAAAATAACCTACTTAAACTTTGGTCATAACTTTTGAACAGTTGGAGCTAGGGTTTTCATCCTTCACATGTATTTTCATTGTGACAAGACCTTTCAGCTGGTATAAATATTATTTACCTTTGAACCTTCACCTAAGAGTTTACCCACGTTTTAAAAACTTAAATGTTTGTGAAAACTTTTGAACAGATAGAAATGGGGCTTTCATATTTCACGGGCGTAATCCATGTAGCAAGACCTTCCTTTAGGTACCAACATTTTACCTTGACCATTGGAAATTGACATGCATTTGAGAGAGTTCGACCCTCGCACAAGCTGTCACGCGTGCATCAGTGTTTCACAGACACATCTTGATTTTTTTGTTTACGTCTTTGCAATTTTTCTGCAAAATACTCACCCCCACTTAAATTCTGCACTGTATTTCATATACTGTAAAATCACATATTTTCGAGGGGTCAAAATTTCGTGTTTTGAGGAAAATCTATTGGTTCATGAGGATTCGAATTCGTGGTTCAAGAATTTTTCAGTAGTAATCAGACTTGGAGCAAACTACTTTGTAAAGTAATGCATTACAATACCATTACGTCAACAATTTGGGCATTAAATTACTATTACTCTATTTTCTAAGAGTAATGCAATGCATTTAAGTACTATTACTGTAGTAAAGTAATTCATTGCAATTACCATAATTCTACAAGTTGTAATCTTACTTATACTCAAACTTCGCTTTTTTAGGAAGAATGTCTTCAAAATCATAAGTCAGTTTTAAATATTTTTCATATTCCACAGATCCAAAATGAATTTTAACTACCCTATACATGTAATTATATTGGATTCCGAAATTTCGTAAAAATCCTTAGAAACAAAGATACATTGCGGGTTCAAGTAAATGTTCAACCAAGCCTCCTTCGTTACTCCTAACTAAGATATTGACTGTAGTGAAGGAAAAACTTCAAGAGTAGTGTGCAACAATATATTGAAGAAGTGGTGTGAATCATATGTGGATACTCAAAATTGATAATTTGGAGTACTTCTCCAAACAATACATTTTTTAATTGTTTCATAACCCGCAGGAATAGTGTGTTCTGGTGACATTCTAGCTATTCAAAAGGTGGCAATTATCAATTTGCAGTGTACATTAATTAGTGTATCTCATATGCAGATTAAACAAAAATATTTTGAAAAAACTAATTTAAAAAAATTCTTTGAAATTAATTTTTACAGGGTGTTTCAGCAAACATGTCCCGAATTTGCGGTTTCAATATAAAGTTAGATAGTATAAACGAAATAATTTTTTGCAAAAAATGAAAATCACGTAACCAAACAATTTTATCAATATGAAAGTTGAAGTAATTCTGAATCAATTATTTTTAAAACAGGCATTGTTTTAAGGGGGGACCTATGTCCGAAAAGTCTTTGTGTGAAATTTTCAAAACTTTGACATTTATTTCCTGACCACTTGCTCTTAATTTTTAGGTATTAAAAACAATACCTTTATATGCTTATTTTTACACATGAGCGCGTGCAAAAACAGTGTGAAATGCTAAAAATAGATTATTTTAAGTCATTACAATGTATTGTTCTACCCCAAATATGCGCTTAAAAGAACCAAAAATGTCAAATCATATTCAAAATCAACATTTATTTAATCTATATGACTTGTGTCTTTAAAATGGAGGCAAATTCATTGAAATCCATCTCGCATGAAAAATTATAATGGAGCACAATGTAAGTATTACCCCATTTTTCTTGTCGTATTTTTTACAATTCCGACATTCATAACAGCTAATATCTTAAAAAGTCTTTGTGTGAAAATGTTGTTATTCATATTTTTTGAAAGAAATGATTCGTATCTTTATTTCAACTAAGAAAAAAGTATACCTTGATGATAAAAAACAAGAAATATGACGTTTCCTTTTATTTTTGTACTCTTGTGTCATAAATATTGACCTTTCTGCACTTGAAAAGGGTAAGTAAGCACTGACAAACACCTGAATATAAAACTATTTTACGGAAAATGAGTATTTTGTTTTGATTAGAAAATATTTAAATACATGTAGATATATTTTTTTTTTTTACATTCCATTCATTCTGCCCCCCTCCCCAACATTTCCCCGTCAACAACCAATGCCTATTAGAACCTAGGAATGACTTTATACAATAAAATCTGTACTATACATGTAAATCAATAAGCAAATATACACCTGTACAACTACATTTCTTAATTTTTTTCTTAGTTTTCTCCAGAAAATCGATAAATCGTGATTATAAAATTAAACATATTTTCCTGATTTAAGCCACTTTCTTTGCTGAATCTTATCTCTTTTTTGCACCATCATATCAGCATATTATCGAGGTATTTTTTCACAACAAAAATTGCCATGAATTATCAACCAAAGGAAGAGAATTCTAATATTAACAAACTCCATAAATCAAATAAAACTGTGATTAATGATGAATAAATTTTCCTTTTTGTAAATTGTGTGCGTAATTAATTATCAACAATGTTACAGTTGCAAAAGTCAACACGTAAAAACAAGCGTCGCTATTGTGACTCACATAACGCTGCCTTGACGTAGAACGACATAGGTCCCCCCTTAAAGTTTGACCTTAAGGTCAAGATCTAGTAAATGAAAGGTGCCTACAGATTTATCAAATTTAAGAAATAAATTCCTTTATTGATGCTTTACAACTTTAGCTTGGTCAAATAAGGTGTTTCGGGGTAAAATTTGTAGGTAAATAAGATTAAAAACTGTATTTTAAACTGTCATTTTCAATGAAAAATAAAAAAAAAACAGTCATGAATATGGGAATTTTTTTCATTTTCGACAGAGGAAATGTATTCAGATTGCCTACAGTCTCTCAGAAAACGATAATTAGTATGTTCGTGGCCTCTTCTTTAAATCAATATCAAATTTAATATAGGTATCCGGTTTACTTTTCATATGATTTCAAATTGAATGTCCTGAAAATACCCTTTTTTCTACATAATTCTGCTAAAGCCGTAAAGTACGGGAAACAGAAAGCTGAAATTTATTGTGACGTCATAATGGATCATGCACCAAAAAATTAGTCTAAAGTTATTTACTAGATCTTGACCTTAAGGGGGGACCTATGTCGTTCTACGTCAAAGCAGCGTTATGTGACGTCACAATAGCGACGTTTGAGCATTTTTCCCGCTGACTTTTGCAACTGTGATTATAGGCATAACATTGTTATTAATCAATAATGTACACAGTTTACAAAAGGAATCTTTTTTCATCATTTATAACAGTTTTATTTGATTTATGGAGTTTGTTAATATTAGAATTCTCTTCCTTTGGTTGATAATTCATAGCAATTTCAGTTGTGAAGAAATACCTCCATGATATGCTGACATAAAAATGCAAAAATTATAAGATAAAATTCAGCAAAGACAGCGGCTTTAATCAGGGAAATATGTTTAATTTTATGATTACCATTAATTGTATTTTCTGGATAAAACTAAAAAGAAATTAAGAAATGTACTTGTACCTATATTTTATTGATTTATAGTGTATGTAGATTTTATTGTATTATGTCATTCCTATGTTCTATTATAGGTGGTGGTTGTTGACGGGGAAAGGGGGGGGGGCAGAATGATTAGAATGAAGGAGAAAAGAGTTTATCTGTTTAAATTATTTCTTATCAAAACAAAATACTCGTTTTTTGCAAAATAGATTTATATTCAGATGTTTGTCAGTGCTAACTTACCTTTTTTTAGTGCAGAAAGGTCAATGTTTATGACAGAAGAGAACGAAAATAAAAGAAAACGTCATATTTCTCGTTTATTATATCATAAAGGTATACTTTTTTCTTTGTTAAATTAAAGAGAGGGGTGACTTCTTTCAAAAAATATTAATTACAACATTTTCACACAAAGACTTTTTAAGATATTACCTGTTATGCATGTCGGAATTGTAAAAAATACGACAAGAGAAACGGGGTGATACTTACATTGTGCTCCTTTATAATTTTTCTTGCGAGATGAATTACAATGAATTTGCCTTCATTTTAAAGATACAAGTCATATAAATTAAATACATGTTGATTTCGATTTTGATTTGACATTTTTGGTTCTTTTTAGCGCATATTTGGAGTAAAACAAGAATGTCTGAAAATAATCTATTTTTAGCATTTCACACTGTTTTTGCACGTGCTCCTGTGTAAAAATAAGCACATAAAGGTATTGTTTTCAATACCTAAAAATTAAAAGCAAGTGGTCAGGAAAGAAATGTCAAAGTTTTGAAAATTTCACACAAAGACTTTTCGGACATAGGTCCCCCCTTAAGTAGAGTTTTCAATTTAACGTCATTTTATGTGTTCTTAGAAGTCACAATTTTCTGTGACCGTCTTTATGTTGTTTCTGAAGTCCTTTACGACATATATTTGGACATATTTAATGAAAAGTCTGTTTCCTAGAAAGATATTTTTCATATAAGTATTTTTTTTCAAAAACTTATGCACTTTTATTGATAATTTTTGAAATTTTCCGTTTGTATTGTTTATTTTATGAAAATCCATAGATACTATTCTGAAAGGAAAAAAAAAACTCACAAAATGTGTATTCAATGCTTAAATAAAAAAAACCGTAATGACTTATTTTATATTGTTTGATCACAATGATACTGCAAGAAAATGGGCTTTAAATACAGTTATAATTTTATAAATATTTCATTATTGTGGAAAAAATAGAGACATCAACAAAAGTCGGGACATGTTTATTGAAACACCCTGTATTTAAAATATTAAGTTCGAAAAGGTACATGTAACTGTACTTTCAGTAGAATAAAAAGAATATTTGAATAGATACAGATATTTTATTTAAAAAGGTTAACTTTTTCATTCAATTCTATCATTTGCCAAATAAATAAAAAAAATTAATGACTAAATAAATAACCTAAACAATAATTCCCATCTCCATTTTAATATCTGAAAATATGTACATACAAAATAATGCTTTGTAATGCTGTGTAATGCCAGCATTACAATGGATTTTATGAGGTAATGCATTACATTACCATTACATGTAATTTTTGCTCATTACACATTACTAGCATTACTTTTAGTTCATGTAATGCATTGCAATACATTGCCACTACAATAAGCATTACCCCAAGCCTGGTACAAAAATTTGTGAAAATTACATTTCGTGGTGGACATACATTCGTGGGTCTCTTCATACCTTGAAACCAACAAAAAATTATACCCCCACGAAAATAAGTGATTTCACAGAAACAAAACAGTAATTAAGTGTGTTTTTGGGAAATAAAGATTTTGGTATGCCCATAACCCCAATCAATATATGAATAGTAGTTTGATCGATTTTACATAAATATTAGGAATGAATCACAGCAGTGTCATGTTCACGCCTAAGAATTGTCAAAATAAATGTCCTTTTTACAACAGAAAGACAAATTCTTGTCTTCAAAATCAAGAAATAAATCAGAGGGTTCCCGTTTCTGCTGGTAGGCATACGAAGCTTGGGGTAAAGACGATTTGGGCTGACTTTTGCCTGTATCCTCCATCAACACAGATCCGGTGTCATTTTTTGGTATCGTTTGCTGGTCGTCGTCCATCTGTATATGTATGACAGACTGGGCACGGCCTTCTGGAAACCTGGAATACACAAAATAAATTTATGGACAGAAGATGCTAAAACAAGCCAAATCTATTTTTTCCAAACAAAATCACCTGTTCCTTTTTCTCAATTTTATTGACTTATAAAATTATACATGGTATCTCAGCTGAATTGCAAGCTCGTTGAAATTCATAATCTTTTTATCCTCACAACACAAATGTGTATAGTCAAAATAAGCAAAAATTCAAGATGCTTCTAAAAAAAAACTAATGCCCCCGTATGGCAACATAAGGCAAGGCTTGAATTCTCTCAAATGCATGTCAAGCTCCAAAGGTAAAAGTCAAAATGGTGGTACCAAAAGGAAGGATATGTTACAAGGAATACACTTTTGAAATTAAAAAAAATCTACGAGGGTTGTCCAAAAAGTTCGTGGACAATGACGTTTTTGTGAAAATTAAATGGTTCTATATAAATCTTTGGTATATTAAAATATTTCTTATGAAGAAACAAATCAGAATGATTAAATTGTGTTGATGGAAATTAAAATTTTTTGTAAAATCAGGGTCTGTAAAGGTCGCGGAAAGTGCGCACGGACCAAGGTTTAAATGACATTACCTCAGATATAAAGTGTTCGGATTAAAATGATTATTTTCTATATAAGACAAGTCAAAAAATAATAAAAAGTTTATGTAAGACAAATAAAGAGGCTATAATCATTTTATGATATTTTAAGTATCGCTTACTAAATAGACAGTACAAATACTAAACAAAAACCGTATTTCTAACTGTTTAAAAGGTATAATCAAAGTTAGAGTTTTCAAAATGTGGGTCAAACTCTTAGGTCAAGGTCAAAAATATTTATAGCAGCTAAATGATTTTGTAAGAATAAATAAACTGTGAAGTATTAAATCCCTAGCTCCAACTGTTCAAAAGCTATGACCAAGGCAGCAGTGTGGAATTTGTTTTTTGTAGATCAACTCCATGGTCAAGAAGTCAAGTTTGGTCTAAGAAAGAGATCCAAAGGAAAGTCTTGTCACAAAAATACATCTGTGAAATATGAAAGTCATAGCCCCACCCACTCAATAGTTATGGACTAGGTTAAAGTTGATAACTGTCCGAGAGAGAGAAAAAAAAAATAAGCAGCTAAACAGACAGACAGGACAAATCAATATACTCCCGGAATCTTTTGATGCGGGGGCATAAAATTGTTTTAATTTAATTGCATTCATTAACACTACATTGTAGCTGCCTCGATAGAATTGCTTTACAACTAACCTTTTCTTTTTGATGAGGACAATGACAATTGCAATCACAGCAACTGCTACAACAGCAAAACCTGTAGCTCCAACAATGGCCGGAATATTGACGCCGGTACCTAAAATATATAGAGGATATTCAATGTTTTGTAGTTGAATATGGAATTTATTTCACGAGTGGGACAGGATTTTTGATATTTTCACGAGTGCGAAGCACGAGTGAAAATATCAAAAAATCCTGTCTCACGAGTGAAATAAATTCCATATTCAACTACAAAACATTGAATTTTCTGTTTATTACATTTCTTAAAAAGAATTCTTTGATTTTTTATTTGCCTCTGTCTTTTTGTAATACAGTCATAGGCTCGTGACGTCATAGTTGAGCGGTTGAGACGTCATAGCTATGTGGAGTGAAAACAAGTTGTAAACATGGATTTAGCAACATGTTTTTGGTAATTTTGACAGTTTTATTCACTGTCAGAATAGTTTATTTATTTTCATCTATCTTATATTAAGTCAAGGAAGATTTTTTTTACAGCAATCTTCGTTATGGGAAGGGAAATCGAGAGTTTTCCCGCACTTCTGATATTCGTCACACTGTGACAGGATATCATTTTGATATCCTTTCACACTGTGACAGGATATCATTTTTATTCAATGAATAAATTACAGTATTTCATGGGTAAAAATGTAATAAAGTCAATTATGGTGTTATGTCAATCTTTCACGTAATGTCTTTTACTAAAAAAGTTGTACAGATCTGATGTATAAGCTCTTGTGAGTGTTTGTCACATTGCTCACCTGAGTACTTCGGCTAGCAGAAAGCAGAAACAGTTGGGTAAACAGTGTGACATTTAACCCTAGACACAAAATTGTTTAGACTTTTTACTACAATTTCTAACTGTGATGTCTATAAATTAAATACATGCAGTATTTCATCGGATTTCTTAGCAGTATTACACGGTCTTGTGTTGAATTAACAAACATCTCTTTTTTTTTAAAGATATGAAGTCCTAAAAGTCAGAATCCCTTGGGGGGATATCACATCTGTCACCCATGTGAGGAAAAGTGTCAGATTGGATATTTTCTCCCACTGGGAATTTTTTTTCCCACAAATTAGTGCAATTGTGATAAATCCCACGGATATTGACAATGAGTCATTTTCTTCCGTACATTGTTAAAAATGGGATTTATCCCATAGTTTATGAAGAGAGATATTTCATTATCACAACCTATGAGATATAGTCAATTTTAAGCAATGTCTCATTGTCCATATCCGTGGGATTTTTCCCATTTGAAGACATTGTAGGAGAAAAAAATTCTTATGGGAAAAAGGTGTAATTGTTGCTAAGAGTAAAAATTCCACCATTCATTCTTCCATGGGATTCTGACTTTTAGGACATTATCGCTTCAAAAAGGAGATGATATTGAGATCAATATGAGACCATGCGAAAGTGATACTACTAGGAATTTCCACCAAGTGCTATAAGCTTTTTTGACATCACAGTTAGAAATGGTTGTAAAAAGTTTTGACAATATCGTGTTCGGAGATAAATGTCGCACTGTAATAGTATTGAAAACTATAAATATGCCCAAGTTTTTAAAACATTTTCCTATGTATTCCTATGTCAAATTTTACGGACCATTGTGGCCCAACCCTATCCCTAGGGGTCATGATCTGAACAAATTGAATCTACATTACCTGGCCATGCTTGGAAAGTTTGGAATTGATTTCGCTCGAGAACCAAAATTAACTAATTTAAAATTTTAATACATCAGTACATAAAATGAAACTGATAATAAATGACTATTTGCATGAAAAAAAAACGCCCCATGCAACGCTTGGCAAGTTTGGTTGAAATTGGTCCACTGGTTTTTGAGAAGAAGATGAAAATGTGAAAAGTTTACGTCGACGACGACAGGCAATGGACAAATTTTGGTCAGAAATAAGTTTTAATTGAGTTGGATAAACTAAGATGTACATTCTAGATAAGGTACCAGGAATATGAATGTTAAGCGATTTCTAAAATACCTGATTTGGAGGAGGATCCTGTCTCTTTTATCTGAAATATATTGTACAAAAGACTACATTTAATATATTTAAAATTTAATTTTATTTAACAAATTTATTTTCAATTGTTGCTGTGACGTCATTCCTTCTTGCAGTTTTAAAAATTTACCTTCGGCACTCCGATATTAGTGAACAGTCTGATATTAATCGTAATATCAGGCTGTCTCAGTACTGATATCCTTCAAAATTGGACTTTTACTGAACATAACAAATAAAAATTGTGATTATTTAGCAAACAGCAAATAAGTTAATTTTAATTATATAACAATGAGGATCCTGAAACAGAATATTAACCAAACAGAATTAGAATAAAATACTTCAAGTTAAAGCAAATATACTATAACTAAGGAAGAAAATGACAAGACCATGCAAAAACTGGTCTTAAGAAATATTTTAACCCCAAAAGATCGTTTCAATATTTTTTTTTAGAATGAATACGCTCACTGGGGCCGCCAAATAAACCCCAAAACTTTTAAAAACCTGTCATAAGAATTAAGAAATAATTTTTACCATAAAAAAATTTATGGCTTAAAGCCGCTTGGTCCGATTCTAATCGCTAAAAAAAAAATATTCGTTTTACTTCTTGAAAAATAATTGTCCATAAATTATTTCAACTTTTGTCAAATTAAATCCCCAAAGTCTTTTTCTTTTTAAAGATATCAAAATTCAAAAGTTAAAAAAATAGTTTTTGTTAGGTCACACAAAAAATAATCCTTTGTTTACACTGCGTGAAATCACCTTCGAAAAATTAAATTTATCGCTTACATGTATAACTCGTGAAGATCAAACCCGGCCATTTTTTCCACAACAAAGTTTACACGGGCAATATTCTAGCCCTCGTTACTAACCTCCCTTTTTAAAAATCTTTAAAAATTATCTGATTTTCTTTTATTCTGTAAATATGCATATTAATATAAAAATTACTATGGATTATATTCAGTTAATTTCTTAATTTTTAAACGATGTATCAAGACTTAAGATTCTACTAATGGAAAAAAATACTCGGGTTTGAATTCTCTTCATAATTAGATATAACCGATGAAAGTATTTTTTCAAAGGTGACTTCAAAACATATCTAAACTTCCCGTCAGGAACTGCTGTTTGTCAACAAGGTTTTTGGTCTATGTTTTCCATGTAAGGATTGTTGTAATAAACTATTAAATCAATCTTATAATTAATTTTTATATATTTTCTATGTAATGACATACTTTTATTGTTTAAGATTATATGTGCCTGTTTCGGATGAAGCGGCTTTAACTTGGACTTAACTTGAACTTTATTCTCATTCTCATACCTGGCGTCTCCATATGAGTGAAAAATTCTCGAGAGGGACGTAAAACAACATACAATCAATCAATCAATCAATATTCTCATAACTGACAAAACAGTGAAGAGGAGATATGTACAGTATAATGAACATGAAATATTACATGCATGAAGAAGGGATAACAGAGTAATATCAACTATATAAGAGAGCTAACTCTCTCAATTATAAAATCTAACAATTTACAAATACTGAAATAGTGCAGATTCGGTGCTTACCAATAAACAATCAATCAGTAATTTGTGCTGACCATAGATGATAAATTTCCTTATCTGGTTGAATCTGGTTGAATAAATATAATCGCAGGAACTCAACCAGTAAAACAATAGAAAGGTTTTCTACTTACTATAATACAAAATTATTCATTACATAATTGTAAATACTTTTGTCCTTTATCAAGGATGAATCAGACTAAATGAGACATTTCATTCTTTTTCACATACCACCTTTTGGCACGTTAGATTCTGCATGTCACACGAGTATCTCTGACTGTCGTACACCAATAAAGTCACGTGATCACTGAAGGTTATACCATCGTAACTCAGCGAGATATTCCAACCATGCACACCATTCGTCACTGAACGACGACGGCGTCGAGAAGATTTGAAAACAGAAGGCAAAGTCACAGTGATCAAGTTGAAGTGACGGAAAGTTGCATTTGTGGTCACAGAAAAAGATTCTGAGAGGTCCATTTCTTCAATCTTAGAAATATATATTTTAAGTTCAAGTAATTTTATTGACCATTGCATGTGTTTGAAAAAAAAATACATATGATACATTATACAACTGTTACATTTAAAGTTAGAAAACATACCTCAAAATAAACCGTTTTTGCAACAACATTTTCAGAGTAGAATTTTCCTGCAATATTTGTTGTTTGGCAAGATCGGTGTCTTGTATCACATATTCCACTGGACGGCAAAGAAAAGTCCGTAGGTGGAGTTGACACCCGGACAGAACAATCACTTCCAATAAATCCGTTATGACAGAAACACACAGCTATTTTAATTAAAGAATGACATGACTCAAAAGAATTTTTTTATATCAATAAATATGCCTTTGGTATTATAGAATTAACGAGGCCGATTCTAATTCAAGTGCATATGACTTTGCTCATCTTTTTTTTTATTTCATGCAATCATATGTACCTTTCCTAAATTTTGTGATTTAATTAATTACAAAATGAATATAAAATGTAAGCCTGCCGGTCTGAAAATGTTATTTTAAAACAATAAATAGGAAAAAACGCGAAAATGGCGATAATAACGTCATTGTACACCGATTTTGTTTAGCAATGCATATCGCTAAAGAATAACACATGACTCGCTAGTATGTTCAAGACGTCCATGGAAATTAAACTAAAAACTGATGTCAGAACATCAAAATAAACATTTTAGCAATCTAAACATTGCTATTTTTACCCTTAGAAATCATCTGCGCCGAATTTATCTCCTAGGGTATCTATTTACATCCCATTATGACAATTTTAGAAGTATAATTGGATATTGAAAAAATAGGCTATTATTAATTCCTAGACAAACCTAGTTGGTAAACTTTTTTGAAATTTCAAAGTGTCAGTCTGGTGATTTTTTACAAAAACTTTCATCTACACGACTAAAAAAAGAGATCATTAGGCCACAAAAACAAAAATATTGGAAAAAAATTTTAATATGGCACTTTTGTCAAATCGTAAGATTGACAAAGATTTGAGATGGTCTCTTGTAGGAAGACGGAATGGTAAACATTCGATTTTTAAAACTTTTAAAATAAATATAACAGTAAAAATGTATTTACGAAAAATTATCAAAATCTCTAGGAAAGAAATAATTATACTCGGCCTCGTCAAATTCATTTGCATTGCAATAATGCAAAATGGTAATGATATTCAAATTCCATCAGATGGATATTAATTTCGTTAGATTCGCAATTGCTGGCTTGTTAATAAACTGTTTTGTGTTAAATACTACAGTAGATTCCTTAATATATACCATCTTTGCATTTCCCATTTCGAGAACAGTTGGCGGGACAAAGTTGAGCTGTGATCAGCTGAATGATTGACAACTCGGAAGAGGAGTTAGAGGTGGAGTTAATATAAAAGACTTCCTGTTTTTTGGCCTCTGTAAGACACACCCCTTTCAGTGTGTCCAGCGTGTCCTCTATCCATGTTGTATTGCCAGACATCTGAAATCATTTTTAGCTTTTTAAAAGTAACTATTTTGTTCACTGAGCAATTGATATTGAATGTTGATTGTTGCTTTTTATTATACCTCAATATACAAAATGCTTTAATATTACTTGATTGATGCAAACAAACTGATGGGAGTTTTGAAGATGCATATTAATAAACATGTAGACATGCTGCCGGTACGTTGATTGTTGTTGCCATTTATGTAAAAATAATACTAGTACCTTGATATCCTCCACACAGCTGTCTATATAGGACTCGGAGGAAATGTTGACCAGTGAATTACAGGTTTCCACAGCAGGGTCAAAGGTGAATGCTTCATTGCAGTATTTTCTGGCTGACGTGGCGTTCCATCCATTGATCCAGTCACTTACCTTTTGGATATATACAGTGAGATATTTCTAATCCAGATGTTGTGTATTCAAAGATCTTGCCAAAACAATGTAGACTTACTTTAAGTCCACTATAGTAAATTATATAATTCAAAATGTTGTCTAATCCGGAATGATGTTAAATCCCGCCAATTTGTATGGAAACATTAGTCTCAGACAAAATTGAGCGTATGTCAAAGTAAAAGGCATGATTTGATTCACCAAATGAAAATTTATTTAGGTAATAATTATTTCAAAAAGAGTAGTAGATAATAAGCATATGTCGGAATACTTCCCTGAGTGATGAGTATATATTTAAATGTGCAGTTCTCCCTTGCGGCAAACGGAGAGCTTGTGTGGATTTTCTAGAGGGACTTTAAACGATAACAATAACTAGAGCAAAGCTCGTTGCAAAGCAACGAGTAGGCCTTCCGTCCTGATTGACCGGAAGTTACTTTTAGTTTTTACAAAAATGAGTAATAATGCCGAAAAATGGTTTAAATCCTCTAAATCTATGTTAAGGTAAGTCACTCCTGAAATTTGTTATATCAAGGATTTTTTGAGAAGTATATTTTGGATAAGTACTCATAAAGTGTAACTCAAAATCGCAAAGAAAATAGGGGGTCAGTGTGCATCCTACTGATCTACGGTACATTTAAGTTGACCTTTGGTTAATTACTTTAACCCTTATTATATTTGATTAGATGTAAGCATGGAAATATATATAATCTTATTTTACGTAAAATAGTTTGAATAAATTTATCATTAAACAAATCTTGCAAATTAATGCACGTAAATTATTGTGTGAGCTTTTGCACTAAAAAATAACATATTTGGGGTATTTAAAAACTTAATAGGCAATAAAAAATTTTCTTATATGAAACTTTTTACGACTTGAGTGCTGATCAGTCACAAGTATCGAGTAGTTTAAAATAATGAAAGAAAAAGGTGGGGTCAGTGATGTTAAGTTTGAAATATTTGTCAAAATATATGATTTTCAGACAAAAAATGGTGTAAATTTGACCTTGACTTCTTTAATATATTTTCATTTTTTGGAAAAGTTTGTTGAGAGAAGGTGTAAAACTTAGTCTAAAAATATAACTTAAGACCTATATTAAATATTTTTAGCAATATCAAAACGGAAAATATTCTCCGATTAAAAGTATGTGAGGCTAAATCTCCATTACATTAAATTTTATAAATGTGCAGAGTTGCAGAATTTTCTGCTAAATATCCTTCCACTAAAAGAAATAGTCCCTCATAAATCTTTCTTCTTTGTAGATTTTTGAGCAGTTTTTTCATTGAATGTTAAAAATTTACATTGTTGAATTTAAATATGTTATAAAAATTGAATTTTAATAAGTAGTTTTGAAGTAAAAGCTTCTGCGTGAACTTTTCTAAAAAGCTGACGAGTGACTTACCTTAATTAATGCAGAAATAAGCCAGTTTTTGCTACTTCCGGTTTGATCGGAAGTGATGACGACGGATGGAAATTTAATTTTTAGGCTGACAGTGACAGATGATACCCACAATCTTGTCAAGAACGGCAAAAATATGCGTTTTCCGGCTACTTCCGGTTTGGCGGGAAGTGACGTCGCTGGACGTAAATTGACGACTTAAATAGATGAAGCTTGACATTTTGAACAACTTTGCTTTTTTGACGTATTACAAATTCTCAATACTTTTTGAGATATAAAAGAAAAACTTTTGATCCCGCTAGGCCCTTAATTTTAGGGGCCAGTCCTTTTTTCGAGATATCATTTGAAAGATCTTGGAATTCTACACTTCTTTTGTAATACTTGTCTCAACAAAATATTTCTAGGTAAAAAGTTATCGTTGAAAAGGTGTCAAAATTTTTTATATTCGCGATAAGACTATTTTCGGGCCATAACGAGCTTCCCTACACAGCAATTTCGGTGAATATGAAATACGTTCCGCACAACTACATTTATTGCTCTATTATCACTGATTATCTCAAGTTTCTATCTTAAGCCGTTTTCAAGAAAATTTGCGAACAAACTAACCCTCTAAAATTCACTAAAATACAAAAATCTCGGAACCGGAATTGACGTCATCAAAATAAAAAAAAATATCTATCTAGATTTTTTTATGTTCCATTAGTCCTGAAAGTTTCATGAAAGTCGAGCAAGGCGTTTCTGAGAACTCGCGTGCACAAAATCGGTAAGAAAAAAAAAGAAAAACTGTGGAAAAGAAACCTAAGAATAACAGAAAGGTCTTCCGTTGGAAACGGAGACCTTAAATAGACCTATGAGACGTTTAACAATAGAAATCACAGACTGCACGGTGAATATCTACGGTATGAATACCAAGGAAGAAGTCTACGTATATGCCTTACCTTAATTTCAAGTGAATTGTTTGCTTTTTCCATTCAATTTTAGTTTGAATGTGTAAGGAATACGCTATAAAGCATTGTAAACTGCAGCTAAGTCAGTAATATTGCGAATATAAAATTCTGCCGCTACATTTCAGAGATCAATCTAATTAACGTGTCATGTGATTTCAGTAAGATATCTATTATAAACGATTTTTCAAGCGAAGTAGGTGAAATTGCATTATTTTTATAACACTCCTCGTATTTGAAATAAATAGTCAAAAATAAGGTAAAAAATTAAATTTTCTATCATATTTACATTGAAGACAGCTGTTTCATCGTAATCAGTGGCATAGGTTAGGACAGTAGAGTCCTCCACGTCATCTGATTCAACTGAACGTTTTAGTCTATGTGAGATGGTGCCACAGGAAGAAGTATCCACCCCTATGCATTTTCCACACACAGAACTCGGTGTCGTCTGGTTACAGTGGGCCTGATTCCTAGACTCAAAGTCTGGATTGTAATGATTCACTGGCTCATCGGACGGGCACGTGCAATAATTCTCTTTGTAACCTTTGCTCTCAGACGAATAGCTGAGGTGCATTTTGAATAATACATCTTTATGTTATGATATGTAAAATTGAACATGAAAGAATAAAAAATAGGTGATATGTACATATAGGCATCTTTAAAGATTCACTAGATAACAATTTTACTTACGAAAGGGACTCTCTTAATATTTTCGGATTTTTCACAAATAAACTTTCGTCAGCAGAGTTCCATCGTATTCTGAACAATGAAATTAAAGAAAATATCCTTTTGTGAAAGACAATATCTTTGTAGTTCTTGGAGAACAAATCTTCCAACTATCTGTATGAATTCCCATGGGTACCAATTGCACCACATTTAAAGATGTTAATGGTTACCTAACAACACATTATTTATGATAAATGTGATGACGTCAGCCTTTCCTTCCAAACTCCACTTATTTTTGTAACAATATACTATTATCACCTTCATATGGAGTTAATGTCTCCCAGTTGATTCGTTACACAAGAGCATGCTCTATTTAAGAATAATTTCTGAAAGTAGACAAGCTACTGACAAATAAGTGATAAAGGAAGAGGCCCAGGGGCCACATCGCTCACCTGAGTAACTTGGGTGATCCAGTTTTTTTAAACAGATTTCCCCTCTTTCTATACCTGTTGTGTCCCCCTACCCTCTTCCCTTTCATGTTTTTAATACTTTAGAATCTACACTACCCCATGAAGGATGTTTCCACATAAGTTTCAGCTTTCCTGGCCCTGTGGATTTTGAAAAGAAGATTCTTTAAAAAAATTCCTAAATATATCTAATAGATGTAAAACTTGTATTCCCTATTGTGGCCCCGCCCTACCCCGGGGTTCTGATTATAACAATTCAATATCTACACTACCTAAGGATGCTTCCACATAAGTTTCAGCTTTCCTGGCCCAGTGGTTCTTCAGAAGAAGATTTTTAAAGATTTGTTCTATATATTTCTATGTAAAACTTGGATTTCCTATTGTGGCCCCGCCCTGCCCCCGGGGGTCATGATTTTAACAATTTAATATTTACACTATCCAAGGATGCTTCCACATAAGTTTCAGCTTTCCTGGCCGAGTGGTTCTTCAGAAGAAGATTTTTTAATAACCCCACCCTATTTTTGTCTTTTCTTGATTATCTCCCCTTGTAAGGGGACTTGGCCCTTCATTTTAACAATTTAAACTCCTTTTTACCCAAGGATGCTTTCTAAAAGTTTGATTAAAATTGGCCTATTGGTTCTTGAGAAAAAGTGTGAAAAGACGGACGGACGACGGACAAAATGTGATCAGAAAAGCTCACTTGAGCCTTCGGCTCAGGTGAGCTAATAAGGGTATCGACATTCTTGTAAAAAGCCTACAATTTGCATATTCTATAGTCGGTATAAAGACCTTGTAAGTCTATCATTACGGACAAAAGCAACATAGTTTGAACTTTTTTTGGGTCTTTTTCAAAGGGATTGAAGACTTCCAAACCTTAAAGGAACTGGTTTCTTAAATTAAATGGCCATATATTTGTGCGGTTTCATCTATTTTCGTTGGTATCAGTTTTCTTGGATTTTGTAAAAAGACGTTTTCGAGGATACGTAATTTCGTGGACAAAAGTACAGCCTATAAAAATGAATAACATATTTCTTAATTCGATGAACATTTAAATTCTTGGATTTGCTCAACAACGAAATCTTCGAAAATTGGTGCTCAACGAATATTAATGAAACCACAGTATATGGCGTTGCACACTTTTTCTTTTTTTAAATAAAGCAAAAACATTTAGGATATATACTTAGGAAATTGTTATATGTTTTCTTTGAATTACTAGTATCCACGAATTTTCATCAATTGATATCTTTCATAACCCCCTAGTAATACATTCTGATTTTTTGTTACGTGCCGTTCGAGTCGGGAGAATTTATCACTCATAGAAAGACGTCACCAAATACCGATGGAAAGCTTCAAATTAATTAAGATCTCTACTGGGCACTCAGAGTCATTGCGCAGATATGAATCTTAATCGTGCCAATGCCTGCCGTGACGTTGGGCCTAGTTTTCTAGTTTCATCCGAAATACCTGCAACTTTCACTTCAAAGAGTCTAGCGCTTTGCAATGGAATTGTTGCTTCCTTTTTTGTCAAATCAGTCAGAGCCAGGGCTTGAACCCACAAGCTTCTGATAAAAAAATGAGCGCCCAATACCGACTGGGCTACCGTAACAGTGCAGTCTACTTTAAAAATAAATAGAAATGTGTAATGAATAATTGAAGGATATACCGTTACCTCCAAGATTCTGCAAAGATATTTATATCTGTAGCACTCTGTCCATTTCTAAGAATTAATTCATCTCTGACATCACGATTGGCAAGTCCACACAAGCCCTCCGTTTCCCAAATATCTGAAACAGAGGCTCTGATTCGAATATTACTTAACCAGTTACTCCACCTGGAAATCGAGAACGACACCTCCGTACCGCTTGGAAAAGTTACCTACAACGAAACAATTTATATATTCATTTATTCGAACCAGACATTATGACATATTTCATGAAGGCGTTAGCTTTGATTAACCTAGTATACATTTTAAAGCAAGTCTAGTCGGAAATAAAAAGAACAAGATGTGTTTGTGAAACAATATGCGCCCGGCGGCAACAAAGTTTAAAAAACATATTTTTAGCATAAAGGTCACAGCCAAGGTCACAAGGTCATTGATCTTGGTGTCATTTGAAAGAACTTGATTAGTGAAGCAAGCATACCAAATGTGAAGCCTCTATCTCTCATGGTTCAAAAGTTATGGTGAAGGTTAAAAAAAGAACACATATAGGACATAGTCAAGGACACAAGGTCATTTACCTTGGTGTCATGTGAAAGCGCTTCATTAAGACCGCGGAACATTAACTGGCAAAATTGGAAATATACAGCTTACGTCATTTCTATCTGTTACAATCAACACATTCAGTTATAGACAACGAAATGGGCGGGTACAATTCGACGCGAACGTTTGGAAAACATCAGATTGAAATATCAGATCGAAATTCATTTTCAATCCACCTGAGCTGTTTTCAAAGGAAAGAGTGAATGTATGATCCAAAAATCAACTATATTTCAACTCCCAAATACATATTGTTTGAAGTTCCCATTAATATGAGTTTTAGCTAATAATTTTAAGAACGCGAAATATCATACAAGACAAAGATTATTTTTCAGGAGATATTTGATTCTAGAAGGGGGGGGGGGTAAAAATTGTCGAGTCAGGTCATGGCTTAACATGACAATATATTTTATTTCTAGGATTATAAGAGTGCATGAGTTTAATACTTATTTTCACTAAACACTGTTGGACAACTTTATTTAAAAAACGTTCAAACTCCCCACTACGACCAACACAAAGATATACATATATTTACCAAACAGAAATGAAATATTTCTTCCTTAAATGTTTATTCATTTAAAACACTGGTCAAAAAAAAAATTCAAACTGTATTATTATTGAAATTATTTGTCTTCTGGGTCAATCAGTAATAATGTGCCTTCTAGCGTACCTGAGGCGGATTGAAAATGAATTTCGATCTGCACTTTCAATTCCATGTTTTCCAAACGTCTGCGTCGAATTGTACCCGCCCATTTCATTGTCTATCACTGAATTCTTTGATTGTAGATTGAAATGACGTAAGCTGTATATTTCCAATTTCCCCAGTTAATGTTCCGCGGTCTTATTGGAGTAAGTATGCCAAATATTAAGTCTCTATCTTTCTTCGTTCAAAAGTTATGTCGAAGATTAAAGTTTGCCGAAAAAAGCTATATTTAGCATATAGGCCACCGGGTTCGAATCCCACTGTGGGACGTGGAGACCGGTCCTTCAGATGAGACCGTATAAACCGAGGCCCCGTGTCGCAGTAGGTGCTGGCACGAAAAAGATCCCTCACTGCTCAAAGGCCCTGAGTGCCGAGCATAGGACAAAAATTGTAGCCCTCCACTGGCAAGTGGTGGCGTCTCCATATGAGTGAAAAATTCTCGAGAGGGACGTTTAACAACATACAATCAATCAATCAATCAATCATATAGGCCACAGTCAATGTGACAAGGTCAATAACCTTGGTGTCATTTGAAAGAGCGTAATCAGTGGAGTACGCATATCAAATATGAAGTCTCTTTCATTAATGGTTCAAAAGTTATGGCGAAGGTTGAGCGTTTGCAGAAAAAACTGTTTTTAGCATATAGGTCACAGTCAAAGTCACAAGGTCAATGACCTTGGTGTCATTTGAGAGAGCTTTATTAGTGGAGTAGGCATACTAAATATGAAGTCTCTCTAATTAATGGGTCAAAAGTTATGGCGAAGGATAAAGTTTGCAGACAAACAGACAGACAGACAGAAAGACAGGACAAAAACAATATACGCCTCGGATCTTTCGATCCAGGCGCATAAAAATAGATTATAGCGTTAACTATGGTTTACAGACGTAAAATATAGATAATGTTGTTTACTATAGTTTACCGTTCGTACAGTATAGTTTACAACCTATAAAACTAGTTTAACTTTGAAATTATGTTAAGCTCACTTTGGGGAATTTAGCGTGCCATAATTATCGAATGTAACACATAGTTAAATATAGTTCATGATTTTTGTAACTATAATTAACAACTCTTACGTATAGTACACGGATGTAAATTATATTTTACATACCTGAATCTGTGTTTATCAACAATATTTATCGTTAACTTTAATTAGAGACAGATAAATGTAAATTATCATTCATAAACTATAGTTTACACCGTTAAATATAGTTTCATAGATGAAAACCATGGTAAACGAATTGTAAACTTTTAGTTCAGGGTTCGTAAACTATAGTTTATCAACTGTGAAACTATTTTTAGCTATTTTTTTTAAATTGGCTTTCCATATACGTATAGTATACATTTTGTTAAATCAACAATACATCACTTTCTCACTTACTGTGTAATCGCTCCATAACTTTACAATACGTAGGTCGTCATCATTACTTATTTCAATTTTTTCCTCAGGTACAGACAAAGTGTTAGTCCACGTCGTAGAGATTTCTGGGCATGTGCGAACTGAAAAGATACTCCTGCCACTTCTAATTGCAATACCACAATTACAGGTGGCACGTCTCCAAACACATGCTGAATACAAGACATGTACCTGAAAAAAGTAATATTAAGCTATTACATTTTAAAGTAAGCTATTACATTTTAAAGAAGGATGTTGTTTTTTTTTTAAATCTCAGGAAACAAAATGGTTGATCATAAATTCGGTTTTTATTTCATAAGATGTACCGTGTAGGGCAACGTTTTGTGCCTGTACAACAAAAACTCCCCAGCCCGTTGGTTGGGGAAGGACATCCCGTCAAACGTTCTTTGATGAGGATCTGTGTAGGTAGCACATACCATACCAGTTACCATGTTGTCGTTGTCTTTTACAATAACCTATAGAATACGCATTCAAGATATTTTCATAGGTACATTGGATTCTGTTTAATTACTTTTTAAGTGCATTTCATCAAATTTTTTAATCATTTCTTAATAAGGTAAAAAAAAAAGGAGAATTTGTTGAAACGTTACGCATAAATAAAAAGGTTTACTAAGATTGAAAAAAAAACTAGACGGCAACTGGTGTAACTGTTATGTTGGAAATATAAATTCTGTAAATCTTAAATATTTAGAACAAATTGCCGTCCTTTAAAAAAGGACGGCAATACGAGGACCAAAATGAAATGCACGTGTTGCTCATAGAAAGCCAAAGAACATTGGTAGATTTATTGAATATACATGTCGCTGTTATTAGTTTTAGTTTTAACTGTCTTGAAATCTAACATTTTCATTGTTATGTATTGCTTGCTTATTTTTTGTTTAACATCCCTCTCGAGAATTTTTCACTCATATGGAGACGCCACTACTTGCCGGTGGAGAGCAGCAAGATTTTCGAGTTTCGCCAATTTTTTTTTTTTTTTTTTTTTTTTTTTGGCTCGTTTTAAATTTTTTTTTCAGGTGAGTAAAAAAATCTCTGCCCTCCCCCCCCCCCAAATTTCAAAAACGATGCTCCGCCAGTGCCCTGCACTCGAGCTGTAGAGGTCTAGAAGGATGCTACATATGTGGGTCAACAATTTACTCAATTTATAAAAGCATCGCAAAATATCAAAAAAGGTTAATATGTGCCACCTTTCACACCTAGCAACACGTTTATGGATGCATTGATGGCCGTTCACGAATGTAAAACTATGTAATTATATCCCTGATAGGCCTAAACTTATATTGTCTTGTCTAAAAAAACTTAGATGGTACACACGAAACACAGACCTGTAGCATGCAGAATTTTTTTACCCCGCTTAAAATTAATATTTTCAGGGTCCACGCAAAAAATCAACAGAAAGTTAAATATCACTTACTGTTATATCCGGAATCTTCACACCGTTCCATATTCCAGTTGAATCCATTGGATTTCCGGTCGAACCAAATCTCAGGGTAGATTTTCTCTCCCTGAAACTGACCATTCCATCAACATAACCAGTGACGCTGATAGATGCCCTTCTGTCATTATAACCAAATGAAACTCCACAATGGTTACCCTTGAAGGCCACGCCATTGCTAGTAAGACCATTTACGCACTGTCCCTCCCCTGGAGTCCAGATATAAAATTGGAATTTACAGTGAGAGGCTTTCATAGCGTCACTCAGAGTAGATGGACAACTGAATGGCACTGTAGCCACTACATATATCTGAATTGTCTCCCCTTCAAACACAGTATACTGGAGCTGACTTGACTAAAAGATGGAACATTTTTATGTTTATATACGAGTACCTGTAATTGTTTTTGTCAACTTCTTTGTATAATATTCTTAATTATTAAATATCGTAAAAACTATAAAATTAAAGTACTTTTTTCTCTCTACCTTAATGCCTGCAAAATATGGGGCACTTTCAGTATAAACTCCCTGTATACCAGTCATTAAATTTGTAGCTTTTGCAGCGCAAGATATCTGCAATTTAGTAACAATTTATTCATGAAGTAACACTTTTTCTTCTATTTCACAACCGTTATATACTGAGAGCACATGACCACACACCTACAAACTACATTTATTTTTTTCTATTAATTGTACCTGAAAATTCATTGTGAAATTGTTCACCCAGTGCTTTGTTCGTAGGACTGTTTCATTGATATCGATGTAACTGACCCTGGTGAATCTGGCATTTTTGAGGAGCGTTCCGTCGATATACCAGTCGACGTCATACACAAAGTCTCCAGATATTGGATAGAAATGACATTCAAAGACCGCCTCCATTGCTGTCTTATCCTCCGTTTCCTTGAGAAAACTATTCACACTGGGACACACACGAGTGTCTTCTGTTTTAAGCATATAATTATTATACAATTAAATCATACCTTGGGTGTTAGAAAGTTTTGTGATTGGAATTTTAATTACATGAAGTTGATTTGGAACGTAAATGTAAAATCTATTTTCTTGTGTTTTGTACTTGTAGAAACTTGTAGAATGTTCTTAATTGAAAATATCTTCGAATGGTTCAGAAATATTAAAACTTATCTTTTTGATTTAACAAACAATGTTAAGAGTTTTTCTAAAGTAATATTCTAGCATATATAATGTGTCCTTAACGCGTGTGTGTCAAGAACTCACCTTTGGCATCGGAAACTCCTGATTCGTTAGATGATTCTCTATAGGTACCTATAGAGTTAAAACAAATTCATATATTCTTTCAGTCAAACATGAAATGATGGAGATTTTTATATCAATTTTCGATAGAATTTGCAAATTGCGATTTTTTAAAATTTACAATAAATAACGTTTTACTATAAAAATTGTAAAAAGACAAAACTTTGTAAATTTTATATATTCTTTTACTAGGTTGACAGCAAAAAAAATTACGAAGTTAAATATATCTTTATGCCACCGTAAACGAAGTTTGTACTGTGTGTTTATCTGTTTGCATGTCCGCAAAAATGTCGTCACAATCAGCATTTGGTGTCAAAAGTGGGATTTACCCAGGGGGTAGATCCAGGAAGATAGACCCAGGGAGATTTCGATCCAGGGATATTGATCCATAGGCTATCGCTCTTAAAGATACAGATCCCAAAAAAGCCAAAGAGTTCAGTTTTGTAGATTCTACAATATGTCTTGCTACAAAACATACCAGCAGGAAGGATTCGTCCACGTGACAATCCGTTGATACAGTTCCGTCTATAGGATAGGGCAACAGGATACAGACAGAAAAAATAAATGACTTTACCAGGAATTTTTGAAGTGTTAATTTCAAAGTAAAAATTTGATATACATAAAAATCTGAAACTTTTTAGATATTTCAAAAAAATTGTATTTTCAGAAATATCTATTCTGTTAAAAGTAAACTGCATTTTATTTATCAACTTTTTGAAATGATAATCATTCGTTCTTTTTCATGTTCCATATTATCAATTTTTTCATTGTTATTGCTGTAATTGTAGGACAAGATCATTGGCTATTTGGGATCAAGAAGTCTTCCTTAAAAGTTGATTACCAAGCTACTTCAGAGTGTGTTGTGGAGACCGGCCATGGTAATGTTGTAGTAAATCAGGTGAAATCATTAACAGTTGTATCACCCAAACTCAACAGTTCAATACAGTGTATACTGTAAATCACTTTTTATTCGCGAGAACTTTATTTTTGCGTAATTACGCAAGACGGTATTATCGCGAAAATTTCATTCTGGCGTATAATAGAATTCATTAAGAATACCACAATTCAAAAAAATTTTGTCTCGCTAAAAAAGAGTCAATAACTATCTCGCGAAAATAAGGTGTCGCCAAAATTAAGTGATTTATAGTAGTATGAAGTAGTAGTATTTTAAACATGTGTATTTGTCTTTAGATGAGTTGATTTCTGCTGGAGAAAGACTAGGTTATAAAGACGATAGTTTACGCAAATATGTAAGTGACCAACAAACTTTGCAGCGTGAAGAAAGAGCGTTCGTCAAAAGGAGAGAGATGAACGTGAGTATCAACTACAACTGGAACGTATATACAATGAAATCAAGATGAAACAAATGACTGATGAACATGAGATAGGAATGGCAACGAGGGGCGACAAATCAATGCATGAGGTGAGTAAAAACTCAGTAAAACCAAGTACATGTACACCTAAATTTCCATCATTTGAAGGGAACAGAGATGAAATGGATAGTTATCTGTGCAGATTTGAAAAATATGCTTTGAAATGGGAAAAATCTCTTTGGTCAACACATTTGAATCCTTACTTAAAAGTCGTGCTTTAGAGGTTTATGCTTTAATGTCAAAATCAAAAGTAGATGATTATGATGAGCTCAAAGTAGCGTTATGAAATGATGGAAGAAGGTTTCAAAAGAAAGTTTCGTTCTTGTCGTCCTGAAAATGGTGAAATATTTCTCAGTTTACAGTCAGATTAGGTTTTTACCTTTCTCGTTGGATAGAAATATCTCTATGGGAAGGTAAGATGGATCGAGAAGAGAGGACTTTTGTGTAGAAATATTAAGCATCGAAAAAAGAAGGATGTACGACCTTTTCACAGCTCATAGTACCTTCTTAATTCCTTACGATTGTTATGAAGCTAGCACACGAATCAGTTATGTCAGGTCATCTAGCAACAGGTAGGACTATATCCAGAATTTTGTCAGAACTCTTTGGCCTGGTATGCAATCTGAAATTAAGCGGTTCTATGAATAATGTGATACGTGCCAGAGAAATGTTTCAAAAGGTAAGGTTGGCAAATTCACGCTGGACAGAATGTCTCTGATTGATGTACCGTTCAAGAGAGTGGCAATGAATATCATCCGTCAATTACATAAATACCAAACTTTAAACTTGGCCTAAGTTTTGAACAGTTGCTGCTAGGACTTATGCTTTTACATGTGTTCTTTCAACAGGTATGAATATATTTGGCCTTGACCCTAGAGTTTGACCCACTTTAAGGTCAGACGAGACGTTCCTCAAAATCTGTTTTTTTTTATATCTTCGTACTGTATGAAAAATATTCAAAATTTTAATAGCATTCTGATTTCTAAGCCAGTTTCTAAACGTTTTTAAAAATCCAAACACTAAGACATTTGAAAGTGGAAAATTATTTTTCTTCCCCAAAGGATTATATAAGAAAAACTACCCCCTGGTATCTTGCAGAAATGCCTGGTAAGGTACCTCAATTTTTTGTGAGTAAATATGTTTATGTAGCAATACTTCAATGACAAACTTTTAGAAAAAACTAGGAAACTTATTGTTCACAGAACAATAAGAGGTCTTTCCACCTTCTTTGAATTTTAAATTTGTTTTATACCTGACTCCTAAAAATTAAATTCCATGAAAAAGAAACCAGAACTCTCTAAAAGCAGAGAAAAAATTTAAAAAAAAAAAAATGAATGACCTTTGACCTTTGACCTTGAAAAAATATTCAAGGTCAAAGGTCATGGGTCACAATTCAGTTGCCCCCATGCTTCTATGACTTATAGTTTTCAAGTTATAAGGTTTAATAGTAAGTACAAAGAACTTAAAGGGCAATAACTCATATAAGGGGTCATCAGATCCATATGCACTTATACAGTGAAAAAAGGCCTAAAGACCCTTTAGATATTAGTGAAGGTTTGGTGTCTCTACAGTCTACGGTTTCGGAGGAGTAGTGATAACAAGGTTTTTCGCACAAGGGGCAATAACTTTTAAAAGGGTTAATATTAGGGGACAAGAGTGAAATCTTTGAAACAGTTTTAAGAGTACATATTAATGATGCATAGACATTAAGTATATGTTAAAAGACAAAAGAGATATAAAAAGAGCTAAATTTTCCATTTTTAGAATGACCTTGACCTTTGACCTTTACATGAATTTGAAGACCAAAGGTCATTAAATCTTATGCAGTTGGTCCCTTGTCTCTACGACTTGTCGTTTTGAAAATTTTTAATTATTTGTAATATTCAAAAAGTTTCAGGGGCAATAACTCATTGAAGGGGTCACCGAATGCTTTGGCAATGAATAGATTGAAGAGTCCCCATAATTAGGCAAAGCCATTGGTGAAAGTTTCATACCTTTACGGTTTACAGTTTCAGAGGAGTAGCGATAACAAGGGTTTTTAGCACAAGGGGCAACAACTTTTAAAAGGGTCAATCTTAGGGGCCAAGATTTATATCTTCTAAAGAGTTTCAGAAGTACATATTAAAGACCTAAGATAGATCGTGTATGTTTAAGGACAAAAGAGCTCATATTTGGAATGACCTTGACCTTTGACCTTTACATGAATTTGAAGACCAAAGGTCATTAAATCTTAGTACATATAAAAGACATAAGATAGATCGTATATGTTTAAGGACAAAAGAGCTCATATTTGGAATGTCCTTGACCTTTGACCTTTACATGAATTTGAAGACCAAAGGTCATTAAATCCTATGCAGTTGGTCCCTTGTCTCTACGACTTGTCGTTTTGAAAATTTTTAATTATTTGTAATATTCAAAAAGTTTCAGGGGCAATAACTCATTGAAGGGGTCACCGAATGCTTTCACAATGAATAGATTGAAGAGTCCCCATAATTAGGCAAAGCCATTGGTGAAAGTTTCATACCTTTACGGTTTACAGTTTCAGAGGAGTAGCGATATCAAGGGTTTTTAGCACAAGGGGCAACAACTTTTAAAAGGGTCAATCTTAGGGGCCAAGATTTATATCTTCTAAAGAGTTTCAGAAGTACATATTAAAGACAAAGATAGATCGTATATGTTTAAGGACAAAAGAGCTATTAAGAGAAATTTATTTCTCATATTTGGAATGACCTTGACCTTTGACCTTGAAATGAATTTGAAGGCAAAAGGTCATTAAATGTTATGCAGTTGGTTTCATGTTCCTACGACTTTTCGTTTTGAAAATTTTTAATTTTTTGTAAAATTTATAAACTTTCAGGGGCAGTTACTCATTGAAGGGGTCAAAGAAAACTTTCGCAATGAATAGATTGAAGTCTCCTAAATTAGTTGAAGACAATGGTGAAGGTTTTATATCTCTACAGTTTACGGTTTCTGAGGAGTAACGATAACAAGCTTAACGGTTAAAGGGCCAATTACTGCGTAAGGGGTCGAAGTTAAAACATACGGGGTCGTTTTTCGGAATAACTTTAAATATCCAGTATCATTAACTAGAATTTTTTTCGATAAGTCTTACGGTCAAAAGCTAAGGTCAGAAATAAAATAAAAAGAAACAGAAGCATTTCAAGAGGTCTTTCCACAGAAAGGTGGAAAGACCTAATTATCTATTATTTAGGAACGTCTCGTCTGTCCTTTAAGGACAGACGAGACGTTCCTTAATAATAGATAAATTTTTCTAAGAGTTTGTCATTAAAGTATTGCTACTAAAACATGTTTACTCACAAAAAATTGAGGTACCTTACCAGGCATTTCTGCAAGATACCAGGGGTAGTTTTTCTTATATAATCCTTTGGAGTAGAAAAATAATTTTCCAATTTCAAATGTTTAAGTGTTTGGATTTTTTAAAAAACGTTTAGAAACTGGTTAAGAAATCAGAATGTTATTAAAATTTTGAATATTTTTCATACATTACGAAGATATACAAAACAGATTTTGAGGAACGTCTCGTCTGACATTAAAAACTTTAACCTTGGCAATAACTTTTGAACAGGTGAGGAAGTACTGGGGATTTCCCTCTCATTTCACATGTGTATTCCTTGTGACAAGACTTTCCTTTTGTTACCAACAATTTTGACCCTTTGAGTAAACTCAGGTTACCTATTGCTATCCGTTTTCCTCCGTCGTGCGTTTAAAACATTTGAACATTTTCAGCTTCTTCTCTGCAACCCCTCAACCAATTTCAACTATATTTGGCACAAAGCATCTTTAGGTCAAGGGAAACAACAATTGTGAATTTCATGATCCCTGTCCCTCTGAGGCCTGAGGGGTGGGGCCAAAATCACTACAATTAATGCAATCTTTAAAAATCTTCTTTACTCCTGGACATCAAGCAGTCAAACTGTTTGCATGATTGTATTCAGCATTGAGTCCTTTACCAAAGTTGTGAAATTCATAGACCTGGGGTCAAGGGTTCTAGAGCTAGGACGGGGCTAAATAAGTATATAGTGAAAATGCATCATTTCTCTGAAAATCTTCTTCTCTGCTCCTGGGTATTATATACTAACTAAGTACATAGTTATGATAAGCAAGAGTGCCTCTACCAAAATAGTGAATTTTATGGCCCCATGGTCAGAGGTTCTGGTGTTAACGTGGGGCTCTAATGATTATATAGTGAAAATACACGAATTCTTTGAAAATCTTCTCTTCTCCTGGGTATTAAATAAACTGACTTGTGCATAGTTATGATGAGCAAGGATGTCTTTACCAAAATTGTGAATTTTATGGCCCAAGGGTCATAGGTTCTGGTGTAAGGGTGGGGCTCTATTGATTATATAGTGAAAATACATGAATTCTTTGAAAATCTTCTTCTCTGCTTCTGGGTATTAAATAAACTGACTAGTGCATAGTTATGATGAGCAAGAGTGTTTCTACCAAATTTGTGAAATTTATGGCCCCAGGGTAAGGGTTTCTTGTGTTAGAGTGGGGCTCTATTGTTTTTATAGTGAAAATACATGAATTCTTTGCAAATCTTCTTTTCTGGTCCTAGGTACATGTATGAAATAAACTAACTAAGTACATAGGGTCAAGGGTTCTAGTGCTAGGGCGGGGCTTAATAAGTATATTATAGTGAAAATGCATCATTTCTTTGAAAATCTTCTTTGCTCCTAGGTATTAAGTAAAATAACTTAGTGCATAGTTATGATGAACAAGAGTGCCTTTACCAGAATTGTGAAATTCATGGCTCTGGGGTAAGGGGTTCTAATGCTAGGGCGGGGCTAAATAAGAATATAGTGAAAATGCATCATTTCTTTGAAAATCTTCTTCTCTGCTCCTAGGTATTGAATTAACCAACTAAGAACATATTTATGATAAGCAAGAGTGCCTCTTCCAAAATTTGAATTTTATGGTCTAGGGGTCAGGGGTTCCGGTGTTAGGGGTTGGGCTCTATTGGTTATATAGTGAAAAGACATGAATTCTTTGAAAATTTTCTTCTCTTCTCCTGGGTATTAAGCAGATGAACTACGTATATGGATATGATCAGCAAGGGCCACAATCTTCCAGAATTGTGAATTTCAAGGCCCCAGGGTCAGGGGCTGTAATTATATACTGAAAATGAATGAATTGTTTGAAATCTGCTTCTTGGTATTAATCAAATACTTTTGAAAAGCAAGGATGCCTTCTCAAAAATTGTGCAATGTGTGGATCTAGGCCTAAGGGTCAGAGGTTCATGTCTGGTAGGGGCACTACTATACTGAATATTGCTGAAGATTGCTGATTAGTTGAAATGCATTTTTTGTTCCCCCTACCCTGCCAATGGGTATTAAGTAACCAAACTAAGCAACTGCTTAGTGTATAGGTATGATGATCAATGGTGTTTCTTTCGAAACTGTGAATGCCATAGCATTTGGTTTAAAACATGAATCAAATTCAATCACTGGAAAGTTGTTGCATAATGCTCAGGTGACCTATAAGGCACATGGGCCCCTTGTTTGACTCACATTTGAGAAACTTCAACCTTAACCAAAATGCCATATGGGGCATCAGTGTTTCACAAATACATTTTGTTTTCGTTATTTTTGTGGTGATTTTTCATTATAAGTGAACATTCCCGAGAGATGTTTTCACAATAAAAACAAAAAGAAGGGAACATTAAATCTCATTTGTATGTCAGTCTGTCCGTCTGTCACAATAAATTTTACCTTGGTCATCATGGTAATATATTTTGAATAAGAAGAGACAGGACTTTCAAATTAAACATGTGTATTAGCATTCACCTGTGACAATAGTTGGGAGAAGTTCAGGGAAGTTCAGGGAAGATGGGGCTTATCACATACAAAAACTTAATTTTTTGACCCCCATTTGACCCCCCCCCCCCCGGGCAAAATCAAAACTCCGAAACCTTACTGCACATCCAAATGACACCACCATCCATCTCCCAAAAGATAATTTTAAACTAGAGGTACTGTGAGCGATGAGCTCACTAAATGATACCCCCCTCCTCCATATAGTTATAATGGCAAAGTCCATGTTTTGCTGTGGCCGGGAAACCCAAAATATGTGTCTACAAAATAGGAGGTGCACAATGGCAATTTATAATAAAGATTCTGTGAAAGTCTCATCAAATTTCATTCGGTGGTATGAGAGGAGTTGCGGATAAGAGATGGGTACCCCAAAGCGTAACAGACGGTCGGACGGACGGACGTACAGACGGACGGACGGACGGAATTAACGATTACTATATATCCTCCCGTTTTTCAAGCGGGGGGTATAAAAAGATTGATTTTTACAGTTGACTGTTTACTTGGACATTTAAACATTCACATCTTCACAGGCAAAGAATTGATAATTGAAAAGAATTTCTAGTGGTCATGGTAATGGTGTTAGGGTCACTTGTATGAGGAGGACTGGATTTGAGGGTAGGATGCTTGTCGTTTTCGTCAAGGATAACTTAACTGAGCTTTTAAATAACCCGTTAATGTCGAATAAAATGTTAAGCTAAATTATTATATCGTAAAAGAGCTTCATACACTGTCCTACTGTGAGAGTAATTCGTAAACCGTAAAAGTCAGCGCTTCTCAGCGCTTCTCTGTAAGAGGAGTTCACGGAAGAAACAAGATATGTTTGTAAAACACTGATGCCCCCGTATGGCAACATAGCAAAGATTATGCTTTTCTTAAATGCAAATTTAATTATTTGGTACCAAAAGTAGGGTATTCTCACTGAAAAACAATTGCAAAATTTGAAATTAAGCTAATGTTAAAGTTTTTTAATAAGTACAAAAATCTCCAAGGTCAAGGTCAAAAGGTCAATGTAATTAGTATCAAAGGGAAGGTCTTGCCACATAAAATACTTATGTAGAGCATGAAAGCCCTAGACCTAACCGTTCAGAAGTTATGATCAACGTTCAATTTCTTAAAAAGGAGGTCAAACTCCAAGGTCAAGGTCAAAGGGTCATAGTTATTGTTATCAAATGAAAGGTCATGTCATAAGGATCAAATATGTAAAGTATGAAAGCACTAGCCCTAACTCTTTAAAAGTTATGGTCAAGGTTTGCTTTTTTAAAGTAGGTCAATCTCAAAGGTCAAAGGGTCAAAGTTCTTGGTATCCAATGAAGGGTCTTCTCATAAGGATTACAAATATGAAGTATGAAAGCCCTATCACTTACCGTTCAAAAGTTGTGGTCAAGGTTAAAGTTTTTCACAGGTACAGAAGTCTACAAGGGCAAGGTCAAAGGGTCAAGGTTGTTGGTATCCAGTGAAAGGTCTTTTAACAAACATTACATATGCGAAGTATAAATGTGCTGGTGTCTACTGTTCAAAAGATATGGCCAAAGTAATATTTTAAAATTTTCATGTAAAAGTGGGTCAAACTCCAAGGTCAAGGTCAAAAGGTCAAATTTGGTGGTACCCGAAGAAAGGTCTTGTCACAAGGAATAAACAGGTGAAATATGAAAGTCCTAGCTCCACTAAATCAAAAGTTATGGGCAATGTAAAGTATTTGAGGACAAACAGACAAACAGAGAGACAGAGAGATAGACAGACAGACACGACAAAAACTATATACCCTCGAAACTTCGTTTACGGGGGCATAAAAAGTGTGACAGACGGTCGGAGGGACATGAGTAACAACAATATACACGAACTTCCTTTAGAAAGTGCGGGTATGCGGGTATAAACACTAATGTATTATGCCCCCGTAAACGAAGTTTCGGGGGTATATAGTTTGTGTCGTGTCCGTCTGTCTGTCTAGCTGTCTGTCTGTCTGTCTCTCTGTTTGTCTGTTTGTCGGCAAAAACTTTAACCTTGCCCATAACTTTTGATTAAGTGGAGCTATGACTTTCATATTTCATATGTTTATTTCTTGTGACAAGACCTTTCTATGGGTACCACCAAATTTGACCTTTTGACCTTGACCTTGGAGTTTACCCACTTAAACACAAAAATTTTAAATTTTTACTTTGGCCATAACTTTTGAACGGTAGACACTAGGACTTTTATACTTCACAAATGTATTCTTTATGGCACGTCCTTTGATTGCATAACAAAAACCTTGACCTTTTGACCTTGACCATGGATATTTACGTACTAATGAAAAAAACTTTAACCTTGGCAATAACTTTTGAACGGTTAGGAAGAGAGCTTTCATACTTTACGTTTGTAATCCTTGTAAGATGACGCTTCATAGATACTAAGAGCTGTGACCCTTTGACCTTGATCTTTGAGTTTGACCTACTTTTAAAAACAAACATTGACAATATCTTTTAAAGGTTTAGAGCTAGTGCTTTTACACTTTATGCATTTAATTCTTGTGACAAGACCTTACATTTGATATCAAGTTCTTTGACCCTTTGACCTTGACCTAAGATTTGACCTACTTTAAAATTTTTTTAACCTTGACCATAACATTCGAATTGGTAGGGCTAGAGCGTCCATACTTCACATATGTATTTTTTATGGAAAGACCTTTCATTGGATACCAATAACTTTGACCTTCTGACCTTTACCTTGGAGATTTCCGGACTTATGGAAAAACTTTAAATTTTGCAATAACTTTTGAATGGTTAGTGCTAGGGCTTCCATACTTCATAAATATATCCTTTGTGTCAAGTCCTTTTATAAGATATTAATAACCTTGACCGTTTGACCTTGACCTTACAGATTTTCGGACTTATGAAAAAGTATTAACATTGACAATTACTTTTTAAGAATAAGGGCTAAGGCTTTCAAGCTTCACATATGAAATTCTTGTGACAAGACCTTTCATTCAATACCAATGACCTTGACCTTCTGACTTTGATCTTTGAGTTTAATTTACTTTTAAAATCTTTTAACCATGACTATAACTTTGTAATGGTAAGAACTAAGGCTTCCATACTTCACACATGTGTTCTTTGTGGAAATACCTTTCATGGGATACCAATTAAATTGACCTTGATCTTGAAAATTGCTGTACTTTAGAAAATACTAGTCTAGCCTGGCTATAATTGGGAACAGATGGTAATAGGACTTTCATGTTTCACAATTGTATATCAAGTTAAAGACCCTACTTTGGGTACCAATAAATTAAATTTGCATTTATGAAAAGTTTGATCTGCACTATGTTGCCATACGGTAGCATCAGTGTTTCACAAACACATCTTGTTATGTTCCCCAAACGAAGTTGGGGAACATATTGTTTTTACTCTGTTTCTTATTATTATTATTCTTATTATTATTTTTCTTCTTCCTGGGAAAATTTTGTCCACGAGTGATCTTGTAAACTACACATCTGACTTAGGTGAAACCTTTATAGGGTCAGTAGGCATGTTATGTAGAGTTGCCAAACAAAGGTCATTTTGCGCGCACGTGCTTGCAAGAGCGCGCACGTGCAACAGGTGAAATTACCAATATAATGGATATTGCCGTAACTGTTCTATTTTTTGATGAAATTTTTTGAAACTCATAATGTACGGATACATTAGTAGGATAGACAAGATAGCATGGTCAAAATAGCAAGATCTCACGCGCATGCACGTGCGCTTCGCTCTGATTGGCTGAAACTAAAGTCTCAATAACTTTCTTGTTTCTTGTCATAATCCTTTGAAATTTTGAACATAGTCCTACATTATGAAGATCTACCGCATGATATATTAAAATTTTCATGAAAGCATGCACATGTGCGCTGCAAGCTGATTGGCTGAAACTTTAAATGGCAATATCTCCTTTGTTTTTTGACGAAATTCTTTGAAATTTAAAATATAGTCATGCATTAGGATATCCTACAAAATGATATAGAAAAAAATCATGAAATCACGCGCATGCACGTGTGCTGCAATCTGATTGGCTGAAACTTTAAATGGCTATAACTCCCTTGTTTTTCAACCAAACAGGGTGGGATTTAGAACATAGATAGATGTAAGGGACTCCTGCAAGAAGGTATGATCATCATGCACGTGCACGCACGTGCGTGCATTTGAAACGAGTATATTTAAAAATACTCTTGAATGAGTGATTTTTATTACTTTTGGACTGAATGCTTTGATATATAGTATATTAAAATATATAAATAGTGCAATCTAATTAAAATTAGATATTAGATCCGCTCGCATACTCGCTACACTAACATCTAACAATATCCCATTGAGGGTCACGTCAGAGGTCAAATTCGGAACTGCTCTAGACTTATTCGCTTCAACAATATACGATGATCTTGCCAGCGACGATTTCATTGGTTGACCGAATTTGACCTCTGACGTGACCCTCAATGGGATGTTGTTAGATGTTAGTGTAGTGAGTATGCGAGCGGATCTAACATCTAATTTTAATTAGATTGTAAATAGTGTAGACAAGATGATATGTTCATAACGCACATGCATTCACATGCGCTTGGGTGCAATGCTAAAAATTGAATATAATTGGTATCCTTCTGGGAAAACGTTGTTAAAGTCAAAAATGCACAGAGTTTGTCTCATTTAATGAAGCTTACAGGGAATATGGCACCGAAAGGGAGTTGGGGAGCGTTTGGGGAACATCTGTAACGGTTCCCGTTACAATTAGCACTAGTTATTACTAGAGTTTATGACCTCGTTTTCATTTTCAAACAAGTGTCAAGCATTTAATTAAAAGGTAAAAACAGATTTTAAATAAACATCTTATTATAAATAAATACCTAGACATAAAAATCCACCATTATAGTTAAAAATTAAGTTGAATTTCAGTTGAAACACGACGAAACCGTCACATTTCCTGGCCTCCAAGTACCTGTACGCAAATGGAGCATAGCAAGAAAACATCTTCACCTTCTTTGTTCCAATAGCCGGTAACGTGTCTAAAAAGTAAAGTAAAAATAATTAAATAATTTTACGGCACCTGAAATCACCTCTGATGTTTTATAGTTCTGTGTTTGGTTCGCTCTTAATTAAGTTTGTGTGACTGCACTTTTTAGCAGTTCGTAACCTTCCCATTGTACTCAAAGAAATGTTAACTGCACAATTTTAGATCACCCAAGCCTAAGGCCCAAGGAAACTTTTCTAATGACATTTTCTCTGGCGCCCATTGGGTCCAATGGGCGATCAATATTTTACATAGGAATACATAGAAAAAATCCCGAAAATTCTTCCTCTGAAGAAAATAAAAGCCATGATTAGTCATATTTATACATTTGCATTCCCTCTGTTTTCTCCCTCTATGAATCTGCACTCACCTATTGCGTTCAGAACACCATAGACGCAACGTTTTCTGTTATGAACGCAAATCATTTTAGAAGAGTGTTATTCCATTCTAATTCATTTCATACATTTGTTTGATGTTTACGTCTAATTAAGCTTTATCTCATTAAATACGCCACAGAGAGTGTGTTTTACGCTGCTCTATTGTGATGTCACAATATTAGAAGCATTTACCCACGTTAATACGCAAGTTTCCAGATAATCTCCCTTGATGCGCTCTTTCGTTGAGGAGGGGTTTTCATTGCCGCGTAAACAGACAGGTCAGACATACATTTAATATATTTGATACATTGCATCATCGTTATACTGCTTTATCATTTAAACAATAAAATGCTTTCTTTGTTTGCTACTACTGGAATGAACGGAAGCAGCTGTTGCAGAAAAAATACATAACCCGCGTAAGCAATAGCTGCGACCGTTCATTCCAGTAATAACAAACAAAGAAAGACTTTTTATTGTTTATATTTATATCTGTTTAAATAATCATTTAAAGAAGGATCAAAAAGATTAATTATTGTATTAATGATGCAACGTCTTTATACGTTTCATTAATGGAACAGCCACTGATCAAGAAATCTGTACAGGCGACATGCCTAATGTAGTTCATGCAGTGATGAACGCAATGGGTTTTCTTAAGAAATTAAGAAGAAAATATTCAGTGGATGTAAATATTGTAAACTATTTATTATACTTCTGTTGAAATGTTTCCTCTATAAAGTTCAGAAGGTAAAATAACTATCTTTTATAGTTCACGCATAGCAAAGCTATACCCCGGGGTATAGTTTTTTCTATCCACCCTCGGAAAATTTTCATGCAATTTTTGATGCCAATTTTGATTTCGAGCAATAAATCTATTGTCTGATGATGTCATAATGACTTCAGTAGCATTGTGACGTCATCAGGATTTTGATGTGAACAGCTTATTCTTGCAGTATAATCTAACTCCAATGAAAATTCAAATCTTAGAAATTATAATATACATCAGTATAATAAAACACTTATCCACTGTTTGCGAGTGGGATAGCTCTTTCATCAAACCCTTGACAGGAACTATTCCCCTCGGGCAAGCCCTCGGGGAATAGTTCCCTGTCGCGGGTTTGATAAAAGAGCTATCCCACTCACAACCAGTGGATAAGTGTATAATATTTGCATATCCACTGCTCTCTCCCACTATGAACATGTAGCCATCAACTGCGTTCTTAGGACTATAGACGCAACTCCTTCCACAATGACTGCAAGTGCTCTATCTCACTCGTGTAGAACAAGCTCCACTACACTTATACACCGTGTTGAGAAGTATATATATGAAATGTTTCGTAAAAGGACTAAATATAAGTTTTTAATAATATTTTTTTGGAAAAAAAGGAATTCAGAACAATTTGAAATTGCCGTTTGATATCTTTGAAAACTTGATTTTGGTCAAAGTATTTAATTGTAAAATAAAACTTTTAAAAAATTGAATAGAACTCCATATTTTTATTTTTTCGTATCATGCATACTTGTACAAAGAACGATAACTCTTCAAACTTGGGTAATAACATTCAAAAAGAGAAAATTTCTTTAACTAGTAGATCTATATCTATTTCAAGAAAAAATAAATAGAAAAAGTACCGAAAAAATCACAGAAAAGCATACGGAGTAAAAATCATAATAAAAGTATTCTCATTTTTGTCATAGTGTTAAATTATTGATTTTTGTCAGAGGATTTCAATAACGTTGATCGATGACGTCACGACTGCATCAAAACAAAAATTAAGAGAATGTGATGACGGCGCTGCTTGTATCCAGATAACTGTGTTTGAGAGGGAAATACTTTATAAATTGTGATTTATTAGAGAAAAGGAGTATTGATCAGGTGTATTGATTTTAAAGCCGTATGGTTTTCTTTACTGAAGACAGAAGAAGCTGCGTCCTTATGTAAGTCAGGATTTCCTCTGATATTCTTGTCAACATCAAAGAATGCAAATATAAGTAATAAACAACGATTATTTAGTGAACATGGCGTAATGAATAGCAATAGCTCTGCTGGCATATTTTCCATGATGCGCTAGCGCGCATCATGGAATATGCCAGCAGAGCAATTGCTATTCATAATGCCATGTTCACTAAATAATATACAATTATTGCTGGTTTTTGAGGTCAATACAATGATTTAGCCATCTGAGGAGTACAATATTCACCGAGCCCGAAGGGTGAGGTGAATATTGTACTTCGAAGATGGCTAAATCATTGTATTGACCGAACAAACAGCAATAATTGTTTTATTATATGATTCACTGATAAATTGATACAGCTCAGTACTTGTTTGCATTTTATTAAGTCCTAGCCAAATACAAGAGAGAAACGGAATTAAAATGTTAATAAACCTTACCAATCGAATCAATTTGGAATGTTTTTATAAATCAATTTTAGTATCCATGAAAGAAATATATAATGTCAGTCTTTTTTATAGGATAGATTTTGAAAGGAATGAGTATTATCAGGGAAAACTGACTGCCAAAAAGTAAAAGAAAAACTTGTTGTTCAGTAAAAGTGTTAGGGAGGGGGGGGGCTTCCCTGTATCCCCTCTTACCCCCTCACCTAAAATATATATTCGCTTATGTTTTGTTCACATGGAAATAAAAACCATAGTCGTTTAAATAGCTTTTGAAAACAATTTGTATCAATTTGGAATTTCCTAATCTATTTTTAGATCAATGTAGAGGAAATAAAGCCTTGTATTGACTTGGAACGTCACGTGCAGGTCAATACAATGTAATATTTTTCTAACATAGTTGGATCTCAGCCAATCAGAGAGATGGAAATTATTCAATCATATAATAACGTTGTTTATTTCTTAAGGGGACGACCATTTGATTCTGAGGGGGGGGGCCTGGCAGATTTTGGAAATAAATAATCTGTCCCTGAAAATGTTGAAAATAAATAATCTGTCCTCCTCTGCAAAGAAAATAAATAATCTGACCTTGACTTATGATATTTAAATATTGTGAAAATACCCTTTTATTTCCGTGTAATTTAACCTCAGAATCTTCAATTCAGCATTTTTTTTGGGCTCGCTTCGCTCGCCATTTTAGAACCAAATAATATTTAAAATCAGATTACCAGACTGGATACTTGTAGTCAGTTGATCAACATGACAATGAGCACTCAGTAGATGTGATGAATCACTTTAAAAACAAGCCAATTCTTAAACACCACAAAAGATAGATTTTCTTTTCAAAGAATTATACTTCCCGATAAATTAATACAAAGTATACAGTGGCGGATTTAAGGAAGGCATACATGTGTATGACCCTCCCCTAAAATTTCAAAGTATGATATGAATTATATTAATATTGCCATGCTTTAAGTACAATACCAATATTTTTATGCCTAGTTTTACTCTTAAAATACACAAAAACCCAAGAGCTTCAGGGGGCTTCGCCCCCTGCGCCCCCTTCATTCAAAGTATGATATGACTAGTATTAATTATGTCATACTTTGGAACATAACTAACCAATTCCTACATAATTGTGCCTGCTTTTACTCTTGAAATACACAAAAACCCACGAGCTTCAGGGGGCTTCGCCCCCTGGACCCCCTTCATTCAAAGTATGATATGACCAATATTAATAATGTCATACTTTGCTATATAATAACCAATACCACTATAATTGTCCTGGTTTTACTCTTAAAATACCCGAAAACCCAAGAGCTTCTAGGGAATTTCCCTCCCTTGGCCTCCACCAGTGCTTCGCCCAGAACCCACTGGGGGCCTTAACCCGGCCCCAGACCTCTTGCTTGAACGAAGTTATACACACCCCCATCCTGAATCCGCCTATGGTATATAAATGATAAGTCTTTTAGAATCAATCGATCAAGGTACCCTAAGACAAAGAAGAAAATAAATAATCTGTCCTCGATAATCTTGAAAATAAATAATCTGTCCTTGACAGGCATGAAAATAAATAATCCGTCTCAAAAAAATTTGCCAGGCCCCCCCCTCAGAATCAAATGGTCGTCCCCTAAATATGTACATCCACTGAATATATTACATAACCAACTTACGCGTATTCGCTAATCGCTTTATGGCATGTGTCCAGCGATATTACGCAAATAAGGCGCAATCTATCGACAACGGAAAGTTCAACAAAGCGCTACCTATGATTTCACGGCCAGAAACACGTTAAGTTCCAAGACAGTACCGTTGTCAGAAACATTTAAAGTTAAGCACTAAAAATGGCTCGTTGTCATGAAAATACAGGTAAGGTTATGACAAAAACTGTCCGGTGTCATTACTTTACTAAGACAGGTCGTGAGCAGTGTTTCATTTTTTAAGGTAAATAATTTCAACCGATTTCTGAAATTGCAATGGGGAACAGGACTGACACCCTTTTTGGTGTTGTATGAATTTCAGCCGTTAAATTGAAGTAATAAAAAAGGAATCACATACCCATGTGTGAAGTCATGATTGTCAGCCAGAAAATTTAAAATATCTTACGTGAAATTTATCAAAACGGTCTTTTTATTTTGAAATATGAAGAAAAACTTAATTTTTTTATGTGTTAGGCAACTGACAGCCTATTCTTGATAGCAGGCTTTAAGAAATCGCAATTTATAAGCAAAACGTCCGTTGTCAGTACATGTTAAGTTTTTCTAGTCCGGTGTCTTTTTCTTAACATATAAGTTTATCAATAAAACAGTCTGACTAAAGCTAGTCCCAACTATTTCACTTTGTTAGAAGTGAAATAGTAAGGGCTGGTTTTAGTCAGACTTATCAATAAATACGTTTATAACAAAAATGATCAAATGTATATATGTAATCTTAAGAAAGAGAAAGCATATTGCAGAAAATTTTGAATCTTTTTTTTTGGGGGGGGGGGGGTTGTTTTAGGGGTAGTGTATATTTTTGGCCCATTTTGACTAAATGAAAACTTGAAAATTGAGGAAATGTAAATGAATATTTATCGGTGTCTAATACACCCTAACAAAAATCATTAGATCATATGATAACATAACATTTTAAGGTACACAGAGCATATAATCGTTTATTCTAGAAATATTCTTCCTGTAAGAAAAAGGTCATGCAAACTGACATGGTTTCTAAAAATTTGAAAAATGTGGAAATTGGAATTTTTTGAGATCTTTGAGGCTAAATAAGAAAAATTGTCCGCGGAAATTTCCCAAATCTTACGTGGGTTATTATACTTGGGAATAATTAGTGTCATTTCATGAAAAAACAAAAGTGGGCTTTTGCTCCTATTTCTAGTAACATGTATCTATAAATAGATATATTTTAGAAAAATTTGAAAAATCAAATTTTGGCAAAGTTTTAATTGTCATTACTGCATAATTAGAACGTATGTTGTAAAAATTGAGATTCTAATGACAAGAGCTGGATACCACTAGCTGGTATGTACAACGGTTGAGGGGAATTCCCATTTCTATTTTTAGTAACAGGTGGCTATATATAGATAGGTCTCTGAATATTAGGGAAAATGGCATTTTTGTTCTAATTGGAAGCTTCATATAAAAGTTCCTAACAAATATAAAGCTTTCTACAATATACTTTCAGAATGTACATGTGTTTGTTCAAAAAATGCTTCAATATTAAGGATGGACTCTTGTTTCATTTAATGGCAATAGTGATCTAAAAATAGATTACTCGAATAATTAAGAAAATGTATATTATTGCACCTTTTCAGGCAATTTTTAGATGTAGTTGCTGCATAATTACGAAATATTTTGTAAAATTTTAGATGTAAATGACAGGATCTGGATACCACTAGGTGGTATGGATAATTGATGAGGGGAATTCCCATTTCTATTTTTAGTATCAGGTGGCTAAATATAGAGATGTCTTTGAATATTAGGGAAATTGGCATTTTTGTTCTTATTGGAAGCTTCATATAAAAAGTCCTGACAAATATAAAGCTTTCTACAATATGCATTCAGAATGTACATGTGATTGCACAAAAGTTGCTACAATATTGAGGATGGACTCTTGTTTCATTTTATGGCAACAATGGTCTAAAAATAGATTACTCGAATGATTAAGAAAATGTATATATATATATATATATATATATATATATATATATATATATATATATATATATATATAGATAGATAGATAGATAGTTTTTACCTGTATTTAATTATATGTGTATAATTATATGTATTTATCTATATGTACCATATTTTATTAATATTTTCCTTTGTTTGTCATTCCTTTTATTTAGAGTTATCCCCTTTGTTTTTAACCTGTTCGGGTTGGGCGCGCCCGGGTCTATAGTACCCGGCCGGGATTTACTATTATTATACAGCGCTATGAAAAAAGTATTCGCGATTTTTTAAAAATGGCGACGTCAACAATATACTCTTCGTTTGTTCAAAGGGGAACAATTTTCGAACGAGGTCGATTTATCCAGTGAAATTTTCAGAGAGTTATCTTTCGCAAGTTAATGACGTAGTTTATCAATTTCCGTCGTCTGCATTCTTGTAAAATCGTAAACAAACATATCATTCACCATGGGCCGAAAATCTAAAGAATTGACGAACGATGTACGAAAATTGATTGTTGAAATGAAGTTAGAAGGTAAAAAGACGTGTGAAATTGAAAATTTATTAGGAATATCGGAATCTACAATCAGATCAATCTGGAAAAAGTATTTATACACGGGGGAGATAAACAAAGCGAAAAGAAAAGGACGTCCTTGCAAGATGTCGCAGCGGGATCGGAACTGGCTTGTTCGTCATACAAAAATGAAAAGGGAACGTGTTTTAAGCGGCATTACCAATGATTTTAACAGAAGTAGGGATGAAAATGATCATATACATCCACGGACAGTGCAGGGATTTTTAAATGAACACGATGTGAAGAGACATTACGAGGGACTACAAACTGGAAAATAACATTCCAACTATTGTGTGGCCGGCACAGTCCCCGGACATCATTATTAATGAAACGTGTGGCTTCGAATTAAACGAACTCCACAAAATCGGCAACAAAACGTAACGACCACCGAGGAGCTCTTCGCCGTCGTTTCGGACATATGGACTTCATTTGATCAGAACTCTGTATGATTTCATACCACGTCGTTTACTAGCTGTCATTAAATCTAATGGACACCTCACCAAATATTAGTAAGTTAAAATGATATTTAATTATATATTTTAGATGTTTGTTCCTTGAAGCGCGTCCTTGTTTACGGCCGCCATTTTGAAAAATCGCGAATACTTTTGTCATGGCGCTGTATGTTATGTATATTGTATAATCAAGGCAGTCTACGTTATTATTAATTATTGATCAGACGCATTTTGGGTACTGGTGCAAAATTCTCTTTCAATGGTAATTATTACATTCTTGGATTTTATATGATATTGTTTCATATCTTTTACGTTTGTTTTTGAATTGTAAATTTTGCAACAGAATATAGTAATTCTTTAAAACACTGAAATTCTTGTTCTCTCTTTTATCCTTTGAACTCGGACTTATGTACGGGACTAACCCCTAGACAGTCCCGTTACATAGATATTTTTGGGGGCTCGTTCCGAAGATAAAAGAAGATTTCTGTGTTTTATTTAGGATTTTTACGCGTCAATTGATGCTATTAATTTAGACTGCATACATTATCTTTTTGGGGAGGGTTTCTCGCAATTTTGCGATTTTTCATTCCAAGTTTTCTTCGTGTGTCTTGTAAATCGGATGAACAATCCTCTAAATCTGGAGGAAATTCTAAAATAGGACGTAATGAAACTGCTAAAGTTTCTGACTATGCGAAGATGGAAAATGTTAGATCCGCGCACTTACTTGACGAAGATTCTGCATACAACACGCTTGTTTCATCCTTTTCTCCGTCATTGTCGATTGAACGTGGATATAAATCAGATAATTCTGATTCCAAAATAAACACTGATACTAAGTGTCCCCGAAATTCATCGTATTTCTCACCTAATCAATCGGAAAACAGATGTTTTTCGCCGATGTATACACAAAATACAGACGAATCAATAGATCATGTGACGTCGTACACAAAGAGTATGGAGAGCCATTCCGATGCTAACTTTATGCGATCGAAAGCTAGCACACCGTGTGATTCTTACGCAAATAAATATGGCATAGACAAACTTAATGTTTGTAAAACACCCCAGGTTAATTTTAAGAAAGAACAAAGTCTTTATGATAATTATGGAAACCGGTCTGAATCTAAAAGCAATCGTTTGAGAAAATACAAAGAACCGGACGTGTACAACGCAGAGAATACAGAATGGCCCGATTATTTATGTCATTTCGAGCAAGTTGCAATGTGGAACGAGTGGACAGATGCCGAGAAAGCTACTCAGCTAGCTATGAGTTTGAGAGGTCGAGCGCAAAGAGTTCTTAGTGAGCTCTCGTATAGGGAACTAGGCAACTATGTCGAGTTAAAATGCGCGCTAACTCAGCGATTTTCTCCACCCGAGCGTGAAACGGCATACAGGTGCGAGTTTCCTAAACGGAAACCAGGTGAAACAGTGTCCGAATATGGATACTCGTTAAGGCGACTAGCTAGTCGCGCTTTCCCTACATTTCCTTCTGATATGCGCGAAAGTCTAAGTGTTGAACAGTTTGTCACTGGTTTAGGTTGCCACAAACTAAAACGCTACGTGCAGTTTTCTCATCCTAAAACGCTAGATCGCGCTATTTCTCTGGCACTCGAATTTGAGTCGTTTGAAGGGTCTCAGGACACCCCACGGAAACCGCGGGACATTGAGAAACCACATGTTGGTTATGCACGCGCTGTTCTTCCTCCCACGGATAAAAATGACAACAATAATCTTGTAAATCTGGAAAAACTAGAGGAATCTATTCAACACATGATTCAGAAAACACTGAAGTCTTTGGAATTTAAAAGGCATAATGGTCCTTACGAGAAAGGACCTAATGGTCATAGTGGGCCTCGAGATATAGTTTGTTACACTTGTAATGAAACTGGCCATATAAGTTCTAAATGCCCAAAGAAAAACTCAAAGCCGAAAAATAGAAAGGGAACCCATAATGACTCTAGTCATTTAAACGAGAATGGGCTGAGCCAACGGCCGTAAGCCCAGCCCCTGAAAAACCCAGTCATGAAAAGAGGCCAAAACGAGACATGAAAGCTCGTTTGTCCAACATTTCAAGAAGTTGTTGGTTTGTCAAAGCAAAACTTTGTAATAAAGAAATTTATTTTCTTGTTGATACGGGGTCCAGTTGGAGTCTAATATCAAATGAAACTTTGGATAAATTGCTGGGAAAAAAGATCTAGATGATCTACAGACTACATTAACCACTGCTGATGGAGATTTGCTCTCGGTGAAGGGTAAAACTGAAGTTAACTTATGGATTTATGGGAAGGAATTTCCTACAACTGTTGTTGTTGCTCAACTTGGAGATTGGTCCGGTATACTCGGACTTGATTTTCTTTCAAAAAATGAAGCTATAATGGACATGAATGCTGGACGTCTACGTTCACCATTCTTTGGTAAGATTGGTCTAGTAAAAGAGGACAAATTACAGAGTACATGCGCACGCAATTACGTAACAGACAATTAGCATACCAGCTAAATGTGAGATGTTTGTAAAAGAAAATACGGATTGTGGATTTCCACATGGTGTGGACGGATTGATAGAACCACTTAGTAAATGAATTTTACTGCCAAAATCGGTTGTCAAAGTACAAGACAACAAAGTGCTCTTCTCAGTCCTAAATCCTACAACAGAGAAAGTGATATTTAAAAGAAACGCTACAGTGGCATCCGTACAGACATTTGATTCTGTCACTGAATTCGACAGCAGAAAAGTCAAGGAGAGCCGTCGAGTGGACACAAACTTGCCTAACTTACCAGACTATTTGCAGTCCCTGGTCAACAGCAGCTCGAGTAACTTAACTGAACAGTAACGCCAGCTGTTAAGCGACACCTTAGTACGTAATGCTGACGTTTTTATGGGACCAAATACCCCATTAGGGCATACAGACCTTGTGAAACACACGATCAACACTGACAACGCTAAACCAATCAAGTTACCACCAAGGCGTCTCCCTATGCACCAAAAAGCTATAGCAGATCAGCTTGAAGCTAATATAATAGAACCAAGCAGTTCACCTTGGGCTGCGCCAATAGTTTTAGTGAAGAAACGGGATGGAACTACACGGTTCTGTGTAGATTATCGTACGCTAAATAACGTAACAATCAAGGATGCCTATCCCCTTCCACGAATCAACGAATCACTAGACACACTCTCCTGCGCTAAATTCTTCTGTACTCTCGATCTTGCTAGCGGATATTGGCAAGTCGCCATGGACGAATCCGATAAAACCAAGACAGCGTTCGCAGAGGTCTATTCCAGTTTAAAGTGTTACCGTTTGGTTTATCTAATAGCCCTGCGACATTTGAACGCTTAATGGAAGCCGTTCTCTCTGGCCTACAGTGGGAGAAATGTCTAGTTTATCTAGACAACATCATAACATTTGGTGCCACGTTCGAAGAAACTCTACAGAACATCACACTCATCTTTGACAGACTTCGTACAGCGAATCTTAAACTAAAACCGAAGGAGTGTGCCTTCTTTCAACAGCAAGTAGAATTTCTAGGTCATACGGTATCCCAAGAAGGTATTAGATGTAACCCCGATAAGATATCAGCTGTAATAAATTGACCCGTACCAACTTCCGTTTCGGCAGTACGCAGCTTTATAGGACTCGCATCATATTATCGCAGGTTTATAAACAATTTTTCGAATGTCGCGTACCCGCTAACCCGCTTGACATAAAAGAACAGAAAGTTTGAATGGTCAGAGGAATGTAAAAATGCTTTTAATACTTTAAAGCATCTCCTTACAACTGCACCAGTATTATCGTACCCATCACCAACAGACGAATTTATATTGGATACTGATGCTAGCGCATATGGAGTCGGAGCTGTGCTCTCACAGATCCAAAATGGCGAGGAAGTAGTAATTGCTTATGGTAGCAAGTCACTATCCAGATCCCAAATGGGATATTGCACCACGTATCGAGAATTACTAGCAGTCGTAACCTTTGTCAAACAATTCCAACACTATCTATATGGTAGACCCTTTCTATTAAGAACAGACCATTCTTCGTTGATCTGGTTGAAGAATTTTAAGGAGCCAGAAGGTACACTTGCACGCTGGATATCTCTGTTAGAAACATACGACTTCAAAATTGAACACAGAAAAGGAAATCTTCATGGCAATGCAGATGGCTTATCTAGGAAACCAAGGAAACGTTGCAAAAGAGAAGGATGCAACCAATGTTCATCCGGAGAATGCTCAGTCAACGCTTTGAGCTCAGCAACTACTCAAGATTCAGACAATACCAGAATCAGTATACCTGAATCCAACTGGGTAGAACAATGGAGTCTCCCAGTACTTACAAAAACAACAGGACAAAGACATGGCAATGTCAAAGGTTAAACAATTTATTATTAATCGGAGAGAACGTCCGAAACTAAATGATCCTTTGCCAACAGTAAACACCTTGCTTCGCCAGTGGCAGCGACTAAAAGTGGAGAACATTAAAATCTACCGAGTATGGGAAGAAAATGAAAACGAAAGTCGTCTCCAATTAGTTGCCCCATAGTCTATTAGGAGAGAAATTATGCAACATTTGCATAACGCAAAGACGTCGGGACATCTTGGACGAGAGAGAACTCTACATTCTATCAGAAATCGTTTTTATTGGCCAGGAATGACTGATGATGTTGTACGCTGGTGTCAAACTTGTCAACCTTGTTCAAAGAAAAAGACAGGCCTAGGACAAGGGAAGTCCCCAATGCAACACCATGTAGTATTTGGTCCTATGGAATGTCTTGCCATCGACATCATAGGTCCCCTACCGTTAACTAGAGAAGGAAAACAATACATTATGGTTGTTGGCGATTATTTTTCCAAATGACGGTTGCTGATAAGCTTGTAACGGAAGTAATATGCCGTTTAGGCATACCATTTAGAATCCATACCGACCAAGGCCGTGAATTCGAATCGGCGCTGTTTGCTGAGTTGTGTTCTCTCTTGGAGATAATAAAATCCCGTACAAAGCCGTATCACCCTCAATCCGACGGTATGGTAGAGAGATTTAACTGCACACTCCAGCAAATGTTGTCCATCTTTATCAATGAGAACAGATCTAATTGGGATAACCACTTGCCATATTTAATGATGGCCTATCGTGCCACGGTTCACGAAGGTACAAAATGTACTCCCAATCTGGTCATGTTAGGGAGAAAAAATCAATTTGCCCATAGATATCGATGTTATAGCTGGTACAACTCCTACAAATCCACCAGAGATTGGCTGTTATCATTCTTACGTAGAATGGATTCGCAATACTATGGAAATAACGTATGGTATTGTACATGAAAACTTGCAGTCAAGTTTCAAGAAACAAAAACGATATCAAGATGTTAGACTGAAGCCACGAGAGTTTGCAATGGACGATCTGGTATGGAGATGGTACCATCCAAAAGCAAACCAGAAATTAGGGTCCGGTTGGACAGGACCCTACAAGGTTGCTCGGAAATTCTCAGAGATAACCTACGAGATAAAACATGAAACGACAGGAAAAACAGTTGTGGTCCATGTTGATCACTTGAAGCAATTACATGGCGACGGGATTTAAGAGAATCAATATGATTCTGACAATGACCAAGACGAATGTCTATATGATGAAAGTTCAGACTCCGAATATGATACTATGAGCGATCGGGAGGAAGTTGAGCCTTTGGCTTGCAAATCGCCAGATCTGGATGCGGTTCAATCGAGACGCGCTGAAGCTTTCTCGTGGAAAAGAAGACTCATAAAACCCGTTTCTCGATATTCTCCTTAGAAAAATAAATAAGATAAATATATTTCATGGGGGTGGTGTGTTGTTATTTGTTTGTTTTAATGAAGTATAATCCTATGGAAGACCCAATTTTATGTCTGTTGAGGACATGATGACATGTAGTACATGGTATAAATTCCTATTTCAACCCTAGGTTGGAATTGGGTAGATTTTTTTTAGTACACCATGGGTTTAGCTTTCGGTGTCTTATCTACCAGTAACCAGGTGTTATTTCCCATGAGAGAATAGAGATTCTCTGAGTGATGGGATGTGTACTTGTTGTGTCGGAGAAATGACAGTTGTCATTGTTGTATAATTGGGTGGGGATCGGTTATACTATTTATTTATTTTCCTTTCAAACTCTTTGCTGTTATAATGCAAGGTTTATTAGTAAAATGAAAATATTCATACAGTTCTTTAATGATAAACAAATTCTATTTCAGGCTACAGATTTTCTTGAATTTTTCGCGGACATGAGTGAAGTCAATGCTGTCCTTGGACAGTGCCAGACAGATTATATTGAAGTTCTCTACGATCCTTTAGGGATGGTCTGCCCCGTGCTTGGGTGCAAAGGGACAAAGTTTCCCTCCAAATCCAAATTCTCCAGACACTGGGAGGAGAGACACAAACTGTGTGTTACCAAATTTATATGCTCAGTTAATGGGTGTAGTGCGGAATGTAGGCGGAAATCAGACATGAGGACTCACATTCGCCGAGCACATGAGAGCAATCAGGACAGAGTGGAGTTTATACTCACTAAGTGTGAGGTGATTCACAGGGAGAACAGGGGTTATTTAGACCCAGGTCTTTACACATTCAAAGGAGGCTGCATGAGAGAAGCTACTGATCCAGCAGTGATCCAGGAACAAGCGGATTCCAGTGCAGATGATGGAATTATGCCGGTGGATGTAGAAATTAGTGTTTCTACTCAGACAGAGCCCACTGCAGTAACAACTGTATCCAAGGAAAGAGAGGTGGCCAGCAACAAGAAGAGAAAGCTAACTATGCAGGAGTACAGGGACAGGGAAGTCCCAGATCACCAGTCTACAGGGATCCAAACAACGTGGGTAAACTTACCAACCCTCAGTCTACTAATAGGAAGGGCCAGAGAGCTGGTGAAGAAAAGAATCGAGGATGGAGACAGAACGGAACTGGAGCGAGAGAGGGAGATGAGGCGACAACTGGAGAAGAAGAACCGCTAATTAGAGGGCGAGGTCAGGAAGTTGCGATGAACTGTGTAAATATGCGAAAGTTGTGACATTGTTTATTAATTGTTTAAACTGAAGTGTTTATATAACTGTACATGTGATTGATTGAATGTCTGTCATCTTAAAGGTTCAGAATAATGATAAATGTAAATTATTAATATTTTTTCATAATAATTGAATGTATGTTGCTTTGAATTATTACTTGGTTTTATTAGGCATACATGTGATTATATATATGTAGACTAATGTGTATTTTCATCCACATTAGGTCTTAAGGAAGGGGGGTTGTGGTGGTTTTTACCTGTATTTAATTATATGTGTATGTAATTATATGTATTTATCTATATGTACCATATTTTATTAATATTTTCCTTTGTTTGTCATTCCTTTTATTTAGAGTTATTCCCCTTTGTTTTTAACCCGTTCGGGTTGGGTGCACCCGGGTCTATAGTACCCGACCGGGATTTACTATTATTAAATTTTATGTATAATGTATAATCAGAGCAGTCTATGTTATTATTAATTTTTGATCAGACGCATTTTGGGGACTGGGGCAAAATTCTCTTTCAATGGTAATTATTGCATTCTTGGATTTTATATGATATTGTTTCATATCTTTTACGTTTGTTTTTGAATTGTAAATATTGCAACAGAATATAGCAATTCTTTAAAACACTGAAATTCTTGTTCTCTCTTTTATCCTTTGAACTCGGACTTATGTACGGGACTATCCCCTAGACAGTCCCGTTACAATAGTCCTAACGGTATAACCATTATGTATGTCTTTTTTTGCAGCCTAGCTCCAAATAATGTTATGTAAAGTCAGATAACTGTGAAATTATAAACTTACCGATTAAAGTCCAGGGACATGCACATCTATAATTACAGTGGTCGGACAGTACAAGTGGTCGTCCATTAGGGAGGTCAAATCGAACCCAACCTTCATACCTATTTTGGGATATATTTTGTGGTAACAAAGAGAGACCATCTTGATTGAATACTATCACAGTTGTATTTTCTGATGTACACGGTTCTGGGTCAGTTTGGTAACCTGAAATTTCATATACACATAAGCAGAAGTAAAAACGTTTTACTTCAAATTAAAATTTAATAGACTTCATCTCGTATAAGTGTATATAAATGTTTGTCTTTCATTTTCGATTTTCAAAATTGAAACTATCAAAGATGGTACGTATTCATTTTTTTCTATGAGGTGAATCATTTACTTTCAAATGTATATATCAACTCCTTTGAGAAACTTTTGTGAGTTATAAGGGGACAAAAAAAGTCATTTCTATAAAACTGTTTATAATAGAAAAAATGCATATGTTAAAATTCATTATCCATTTTTTAAAAATTAACATGAAATAAAGATGAAATCTGAACATTAGGATAATATCTTACCATAAGATCCGTGAAGAAAAATAAGGAAAACCAGTCCTAACGGTATCACCATTATGTATGTCTTCATTTTGCAGCCTAGGCCCAAATAATGATCTGTACAATCAGATAACTGTTAAATATTCTGTTGCCCATTTTTTTTACTGCAGTTTGGATGCCAAGTTAATATACGTGATTGGTTTCAAATAAAGGAATAATACAGGAAGTAATAAGATAGGAATAATTATGACCTAATGTTTATTAAATAAAACTTAAAATAGAACCTCGTAACTTTTAAAATTTTCATACCTGGTATTATTATTATTGTATATGTTTACCCCAAAAAGGATGAATTCTTTAACAGAACAGCTAAATATTTAAAGAAAGGGAACCACTAATTATTTGTATATTTAAATGAAAATGAAATTTAAATATTTGCGATTATTAAAAATGAAAAAAAAAGTTAATATTTGAGTTTAACAATTTGCTATCGACAGAGTGAAGCAAAGATCAAAAGAGATCGATGATTGATGCCAATGTTTGGATCTCACCGGGTATTTCTTTTGCGTTTTTCTGATCAACACTAGAAAAACACGCAATTTGTTAAAAACAAAGTGTTTCTTTTATTAAACTTACTGTGTTCTCAGCTTAAAAAGAAAATTGCTCAACAGATACTGTCGGCCTCCTACCTCGGGCCGATGCAGTTGGAATCGGCAGAACAACGACTAATTAGGACAAGCAAGTACAGATTTTTTGTTTTTGTACATTTATTGTAATTAAATGTGTAAAATATCGTGACAAAAGTTTTAGAAATAAATTTAAATTTAGAGAAGTAGAAATAGTAGATCCGTTTGACTAATCTGTGACACATAAATGTAGATAGATACGGAAAATGTATATCTTATTAAATGTTAAATCCACAGGGTCATTTCATGCATTCATAAATAAAGTGAATCTACTCTTTGCGCTCGTTGAGAATATGGTAATTTGCTTTTATTCATTTTTTTAACCAGAAAACTAATAGGCCTGGTTAAATAGTCATCAATACGGGTTATTCAACATAAACAAGTACATGTAGTCTTAAAGAGTCTCAAAAATTAAACACGTCTGAAAACCCATGATGCAAGTTTTTAAATAGAATATATTGCAAAAATTCTGATTATTCAATCATAAATATTTTGCCTATCGCTTTTATAAGAAATATTTCAGTATACAATTAGTCAAATGCACATGGACAATTTTGAACAACCTTCTTTCTCCGTTTCCATTCGAATGATTTAAATGTTAACAGAATAACGCCGTCCAACATTTATTCAAAAAGATGTACAATGTGCAATAATAATGCTTTAAAAAGATTGGCTAAGTCACAAGAATCGGTCGTGCCATTACCAAGATGGTGAACACATCACAAAACGAAAGTGCCTTCCCACACTCATCTGGTAAGAATTAAACATGTATAAATGCTTTGAAGACAATTATATGCATATATGTAAATGTGTACAATGTTTATAAAACAAACATGTCGAAAAAATATATAAAGATAACGAAAGGTGATCATTCTCAGACGTCTATTAAATAAATACAAATTATAAGCATAGCCGTCAGGGATATCTGAAAAATCAGGTAGGACCAGGTGCTATGAGAAAAAAGCACCTCCCGTCGACCAGGCACATCCACCATGTGCTCCTTGTCAAAATCTGGTAAAGAAAAATATATGTGGAAAATTCGGTATTGAAACAATATCCTAGAAATTTGTATGACGAATATAGTTAAAAATAGACTTAAAACATATTTTACTTGCATACAAAGTCATTTTAGTGAACTTGGAATTTGGGAGATGTCGATTTTAAAATGTACGAGGGCCGTTCAAAATTTACGCGGACTGTGCTATTATTTACTCTTACAGACATAATTTTGTTATGGAATTTCACAGAAATATGTATCTTAAAGATTCGAATAAATTTTGGGCAAAATTTCTGTATATTAAATAAATTCTACTAAAATTATAGGTATGTTGATATCGCTGAAGGAGAGGTACGGAGCACGACAAAAATGTGAAGCAAAAACATGCGGAATCCAAAATTTAAGTCATTAATTTTCTATAATTTGCGATATTTTTCGACAATTTTCTCAAATGTATCTTTAAATTGTTCTATTATTATGCATTTAGATTTCTGACGTGATATTTGAAGAACTAACAGAAATATAGTGATTTATCTCTGATGAGATTCCCCTGAAAACAACTGTGAAAATGACGTCTCCTGAATTGACGGCGCACCACACTTTTGTTAAATTACGTGTATTGCTCGGGATTTCGCCAACATAAATCCAAAATATGCATAATAAAAGATGTAATAAACTTGGTTATTCGTGAAATTTGCCTACAAATAGCAAATTGGAATTTTAGACCGTTATACCTCTGTAAAAAGGCCATACGGGAGGGCGGTACGAAGATTATCGACGAAAACTTTATCCGGACTGTAAAGAACGTGATTGAGAGTCACCAATATCACACTATATCTCATAATTACCTTTAAATACAGTTTTTGGTTTTAAAACAAAAAACTTTTAAGAATATTCTTTACTTTTTTAATATGTTTTAATCTTGACAAGAAATGGTGTTTGGATGTTGAGTAGATAAGGTAACTCAAACTGTACAGATACTCTTGGGAAAATGTTGAGAAAGTGAAAGCTCAGTAACATTTTTCTAATAATGCCTGTGACGTGAAGATTTTGTTGCTCCGTGACTTAATGATATGTCCTGAAAAATCACTCAAAATTGATACCAATTTAAAATATTTTGATATGAAATTTTGCAGACCATATAAGTAAAGATTTATTATGTGTGACATTTTGCCCGATTATGTCGTCAAATATTTTTTCTGTGCAACAAGTCCGCGTAAATTTTGAACGACCCTCGTATTTTTGATAGCTTTGCATCATCTATTTAATTTTTAAAGCCTGTTTTGTTCTATAATTTGTTCATTTGTATCGATTCAATTGAAGATATCATGTTTGTATGTACATTTTTAAAACTGTATAACTGTTTTCATTCGTCATAAAAAAAACCACAAAAAATAACGGATTCCATTTAGCATATTACAAGGTCATATTGTTGGCTGACAAAAAACATATACACGTAATCCCTGTTGTCAAATTTAGCAGATTATAGAAAAAAAATATTTTAGAAGGAATTTCTTTAATCAAAGATACTTCAAAACACATAGACCACCACTTAATTCATTTTTATCATATATCAATGCTTGCAAAGTTGGAATGTTAAACCACCTGGATTTTTGTTGTCCCTCGATTTCGTGAAAGCTAGGGGACATCAAATCTCATTCGTCTGTCCGTCAGTCAGTTTGTCTGTCCATCACAAAACTTTCACATTGCCCATGACTTTTGATTAAGTGGAGCTATGGATTTCATATTTCACATGTGTGTTTCTTATGACAAGATCTTTCTTTGGGTACCACAAAATTTGACCTTTTGGCCTTGATCTTGGAGTGTGACCCACTTTAACACAATTTTTAAAAAAACTTTTACTTTGGCCATTACTTTTGAATGATAGAAACTAGAACTTTTATATTTCACATATATATCTCGTATTGTTGGTTGCGAGACCTTTCATTAGACACAAGAACTTTGACCTTTTGACCTTGACCTTGGAGATTTTCATACTTTTGTAAAAACTTAAACATTGGCCATAACTTTTGAACGGTAGGGTTCGGGCTTTTATATTTCACATATATAATCCTTGTGAAACATATTTCATGAGATATCAAAAACGTTCACCCTTTGAACTTAACCTTCGAGTATGACCTACGTTTTGAAACTGTAATCTTGTCCACAACATTTTAACGGTAGATATTAGGACTTTCTAATTTTTTCATATGTATTTTTATGGCAAGTCCTTTCATTTGATACCGACAACTTTAATCATTTGACCTCGGAGATTTCCTTACTTACATATAAAACTTTAACCTTTGCCATAGCTTTTGAATGATAAGGGCTATATAGGGTTTTCATACTTCATATATGTAATCCTTGTGAGATCTTCATGGGATACCAAGAAAATTGACCCTTTGACCTTGACCCTGGAGTTGAACTTACTTTAATAAAAACAAACTTTGACAGTAACATTTGAAGGGATAGGGCAATGGCTTTCAAATTTCACTTTTTAATCCTTGTGACATTCATTAGATATCAAGAATGACCTTGACACCGAAAGCGGGGGACCACAATTCTTTGAATTTGCTTGTTCAAAATTTTAATTTCAGTTTATTGCTTCTACTTTTTGTTACATAGATCTTTAAAATATGAAAACGTGCATTGTTAGAAAAATCTAGCTTCACGGTTTCTTTTAGAGGAAACAGAGACCCGTGTCATAATTACATTAGCAACATACACGATAAATACCCTCACAGGTCGATAGCCCTGAGTATAGAAACAGGTTCTAAAATTTAATTGTCTTATTATCAAATGCACTTGTCAGATATGAATGAATTATTCATTTAAGAAGCCAAAACAATCATTTCCCTCCCACTGAGGTAATCAAATCAGAGACTTTGTGTTTCTGTTCATTAAGAGAATTTTTTTCCAGTTGATGTTGCACAGAATCAAAGAAAGCTGCAGAGCATTTCTTTTGGATGTCTATTTTTTGATAGGCATTTCAGCAGGAAGCATCATATTTGGAATTTTAATGAATGTCTACAAAAAAAAGAAGAAAATAATTTTGCTTTCTCAAAGGAAACAAAGTCTCCAATATGGTCGGGAGCAGTGGTAATAATATAACATTATACAATTATTATTCTTTTTAGGTCAATACGATGATTTAAACACATGAGGATTACAATATTCACTGAGCCGGAAGGGCGAAGTGAATATTGTACTTCAAAGGTGGCTAAATCATCGTATTGACCGCAAAAACAGCAATAACTGTTTTATTATATGATTAAATGATAGCAAACTCCTACAAGACTGTTTCTTAGCTTAAAGAACGTTTTTAACAAGAAATTTCATCAAGAATATGTTGTAACAGAAAAAATGGAACAGGTCAATAATTCCTTACATTGATCTGCAAATATTTCCTAGTATTGACCAGGAACGTCACGTGCAGGTCAATATAACGTTGTATTTTTCTAACATAGTTGGTACTCAGCCAATCAGAGAGAAGGAAATTATTCAATCATATAATAAAATATAAAATAAATTACGATATGATTTGATATAATATGATATCATAAAATACGATATAATATAAAATAACTTATCATTATATAATATATATAGTATAATTTTATACAATTATGGACTCTTGTGGTGTTGAATATGCTCTGCTTCGGTCAATATTGATATTTTTCTGGTGAATTACAAATCATATTCAACAGCAAAAGAGTCCACAATTGTTTTATTACATATTTGGGATTTGAATAAATAACACATTGAAGGCTGCATAACGACACCATTTTCATTTGCCATCTTCCATTGTTGAAAATAAGTTTGTATTCTCTGTGTTCTCCTTTATAAGTTCCAAAGGCAAAGTGGTGGCGTCTCCATTTGAGTGCAACAATATACAACCCTCATTCAATCCTTTACAAGTTTCGCTATGTGTCTGATGTTCAATCGTTTTAAAATAATCCTACTATAAGGTTGTCTGACATTTTACCTGCTCAGATAATATAGATGGCTGTGGCCGCTGCGACCATTATTTTTAACATTGCTTGAGGTTCTGATTATGAAGTCAAAATGGCGTTATAAGCAGATTGAACCTCCGGTGAAAACGGCCTAAAATCCTGTGAATATGCAGTGGTATTAAACTGTTTCTGTTTGTATAGATTATATTAGGACTATAAATAGAATTTATAATATAATATGATATATTATATGATTTATCATTATACTTCTACATTTATTACTCTATATAAATATAATACCACTAAACTGCCTATTTCCTCAAGAAGAGACTATTTCCCTCATTTGAGGACCACTCTTTGAAAAATCAGAGCCCTTTCCTGGGACTACTCCCTCGTGAATTTTTTTAGAGAATTTTTGACCAATCGAAGTGTTCAGTATGCGGAGCATTCAAGAAATCTCGAGTCCATGACGTAATGTAATTAGCAATGTAATTATGACGTAAAAACATTTTGACATGCGATGTTAAAATCATACTTGAATTCTAGCCAAATAAAGACAATGATAGCTTTTCGAAATGTAAGTGTAAATACTTTTTAATAAAAAAAAAATTATTTTGTTCGTACACGATGCATTAATTAAGAAATAAGGTAGCTGTGTCATTTTTGTAAACTTTTATTGAGATGTAAAACTTGGTACAAAGCATCCTTGGGTGAAGGTGATCAAATAAAAATAAAGTCCCCTTAAAAGGGGCTTTATTGAAGATTTGATCATAAAAAATCTTCTTCTCACCATAAAAGCTGAAAAAATGATACCTTATTACTTATATTTACATTTGCGACTTATTCATACTTTATATTTGCCTGATTGTTATTTTTAATGTGCGAAATGCGTTATTTTTCAAACCCAACGGCATGTATGTAATCCACTAAACGCGCATCGACCCTTTATAACGTCACAAAGAGATTACGTCGAACGTTTATCCAAACGCACATCTATGACATCTTGACCCCGTACCTGTATTTATACAGTTATAAAAACGCTTGCTTTCAGTAGTGTTATATAAATGAAAACATTTGCAAATGTAAATATGTTATCATAAATCTTTTAAACTGCATGCATTTGTGATTATGCCTCTATTATAACAGTTTTTTAAATTTCGGAATATATGGTGAAAAATGAAGATTTTGCTTTTGATTGTTTCATTATAATAATTATATTCATTAATTTCATTTGTAGCTTCTGCTTAGTGGCATAATTTGTTATTTTGTCTCTAAAATGGACGTTGAAAATAGAAATCAACCATCTCCCACCTTTATCAAGATAGTAAGTAACTAAACTTTATGTTCTGCTGCAGTCTCGAATTGTAATACTCTCTTCCATGCGACCAACATCTTTTACTTGTTTGAGAAACCTAAATTATGTTTTACAAAAATAATATATATATCTTTTTTAACATAAAATATTTCCTTTGACAGATAAATGTTTACAGAGTGATTAACGTGGTGAGCCTAGGAATAAATATGATAGCTGCTGGACTTTGCTCGGTTCCTGTCGTCCTCGTTTTAATCATTTGTATCTTCTCAGCTATTGGTGGTGTCGATTGTCCTGTTAAAGAAAGTAGGGCGTGGGACATTGTTGCATTGATACTCTCTATCATATTGTGTATTTCTAATGATGTTGGGTTTGTTTTATTTCGGATAATTGATAAAGCATTGAAATCTGATGGAACAGGAAACACTTCTAGCAATATCAGAAACAACAAGGTAAATCCAACCGAGGGAGGAAATGACACTCAGAGAAATATAGATCCACCCCAACAGAACAATAACATGAGTGTTGATTTAGATCCACCCCCACAAAGCCGTAATGTGCCTAATGATTTAGATCCGCCCAAACAAAACATTGATATGCCTGGTGATTTAGATCAGGCCGAAAAGACCCTGAATATGCCTAGTGATTTAGATCCGCCCAAACAAAACATTACTATGCCTAGTGATTTAGATCCGGCCGAACAGATCCTTAACATGCCTACAAGTAGTGATTTAGAATCGCTCCAGCAGAGCCTTAATATGCCCAGTAATTTAAATCCGCCCAAACAAAACATTAATATGCCTAGTGATTTAGATCCGGCCAAACAGAACATTAAGATAACCAGTGATTTAGATTCGCCCCAACTGAACATTAACAGGAAAAATGATTTAGATCCACCCATACAAAAGAAGAAGAAAAAGAAGAGAAAGAAAAGAAGATCAAGTGATTGATTGAGAATATAGAGTGAGATGACTGCTGTTTGTTTTCACCATCTGACTTTAGATCAATAAATATTGTCACTATGTCTATGATCCACCAACTTATATCTAAATGTTTCTGATTGAAAACTTCTGCTCGATTAATTCTGTACTTTTCTACAGGACCAACGTATAAATCTTCATAAGTACGAAAATTCCAGGATCAAAGGTAAAAGTTGTATGTATCCTATCTTGCCAACAGGATAACATATGTGAAGTTAATAAGCCCTAACCTTTACCGTTCAAAAGTAATGGGTTAAGTAAAAGTTTTTCCATGAGTAAAGAAATCTGGTCAAGGTCAAAAGGTCAAAGTTGTTGGTATCTAATAAAATGTATTGCAACAAGGATTACTTAAGTGAAAAATGAAAGCCCTAGCCCTTACTGTTCAAATGTTATGGTCTAGGTAAATTTTTTTTTACAAATACAGACTTCTCCAAGGTCAAGTTCATAAGGTCGAAGTTGTTGGTATCCAATAAAAGGTTTTGCCATAAGGATTATATATATTAAGAATAAAAGTCCTAGTATGTACCGTTCAAAAGTTATGATCAAAGTAAAAGTTGTTCATGAGTATGGAAATCTCCAAGGTCAAGGTCAAACAAACACACAAATTCCGATCGGGAACATATTATTTTACAGCATTTTCTACTGTACAAGAAATGAATAATGATGTAAAGCCATAGGATTTTCCTCAAAGTTAAAAAAAAAACCCAGCAGTAACTGTTGCAAACAATGGAATCTTAACATACATGCAAATCGTAAATATCTGTGCCATTTTTAGGATAATCTCTTTGATGTTGATGCCCGGATTCAATGTTTGATAATAATTAGACCCTCTAACTGAGGGTTTATGAAAGCTAATGTTAACGTTAACACACCATCGAATTACTGGCCAAATTATCAGACTGGTCAAGGTCTTATGATTTTCAGGTACTCGTATGTGGAAAACAATGCCTATTGCTTTCCTGGATGGGCATTGGTTACATTGAAATGTCATCGCTTTCTCTCTCCTGTCATATAAGTCACAATTTCGTGTATTATATTGTGAGATGCGGTGTCGGATATTATATTATAGCATTCTTTATATTTTACACGGTATTTCTATAATGCAAAAGTGTTGGAATATTGTCAAAACATACATAATTACAAATTTCAAATCTAAGGATCGTACTTTAGCATAATTCATCTTTGCATTTGAGCATTATCAACAAATGCATCAGCATTATACAGATTTAAAAACATAAATGTTAGATTTGCCACATAGGTATACTGCATTCTTGTCTCCCCCCAAGCAACCATCATAGTCGTAGAGCTAATAGACAGCATGTGCAAGTTAAATAATAAAGTTTTTTCTTTAATGGTTACAACCCACATGATGATATCATTGAATATATCATTTACGTCTCCATCCTTACCGCGGTGGGTTGATTTTTGCAGCGGGGACAGGCTCTCCAGTATGGTCTGGAACACTGGTATTATTATTTTATATTAACTGCTACCACCATACAAATCAATCAAAATCCATTCCAGGCATACCGTGGATTCAATTTATTTCATAGGGATAAGCGTTAATGGGAAAGCAAAATTTAATTGGTTTGTGAGGATGCGATTTTTTTGGTAACAGTTATAATAAAAGCGTAACTGTTCCAAACCAGGTTGTACCTGTGCATCATGGGTACAAAAGCTATTAATTTCATTTCTTATATAAATCGTTAATGAATTGAATTCATATTTTTGTATTCATGTATGTCCTATAACACACCTGGCCGTGCCGACAAATTGAATACTATGTGTTAGCGCGGTATAACTATTGTCGGCAAGGCCAATTGTGTTAAAGGGCCAAGGACATCCAAAAATAATTATTCAAAACTTAAATATACACTCTCAAATTTTCACAACTCATAATTGTTAATTTCGTTCATGTTAAGTGTGAATTTTGCGGTCTTTGGTACTGGTGTGCTAAATAGACGAATCATTCATATGTGACGTTGGAAAGGTAAATAACACGAATGAAGATTGCGAGGGAAATATGATTAATGAATTTTAAGGCACATTTGTTGTACTAGTATTTTACGTTAATTTAACAGGGGAAGCGCACATGTTTAACTGTAACATTGTTGGATGTACTGAGTATGTTATATTGTCGGTAAAATGCCAAACTTTTACATGTTGGCAGGATAGAAAACAGTTCCTACAATAAGAGACCAGTTGAAAAGGTTGATGTATGCACATCCATAAAGCTTTTTCTTTAGTTCTATTATTACAGAGGAAACTTTCATTTTAAACATATATTTTATAATTAAATATAATTTATGAATTTAACTTTAAAGACAAAAAATAATTCAATTTATTTATTGAGAATGCACTTATTTATTTTATCTATAGAAAGAGAACCCAAGGAATAAGCTTTCTACATGTTCAAATTTAAGAAATTAACCCCTTTGAAAAATAACTCCATCACAACCAATTTACAGGGTTTTAAAGATGCTTTGTTTGTACATTTCTTTTACTACCAAAGGTAAATAAAATATATC
>NW_026936937.1:0-7649 GCF_032062105.1 Saccostrea cuccullata
ATGCTTGTCAAAAATTTGAGCACTACATTAGTTAATGGTCTACAAGGAAGAGTTCTCAGTGTTTCAAAAAATTCTGTGACAGTAAAATTTAATGATACAGTAACAGAATTGAGAAAAGAAATTTTCACTGCTTATAGTTCTATAGATGACAAAGTTGTAGCCAGTAGATCACAGATTCCCTTGGCTGTATCCTTTGGGATAACAATACATAAAGCTCAAGGATTATCCATGGACAGAGTGGAAGTAGATTGCTCTAATATATTCAAAGCCGGAATGTTAGGAGTTGCAATCGGGCGAGCAAGAAAGAAGAAATGACTGAGATTAATAAACTTCCATCCCTACAATGTTCTTAAACCAGATGCAGCCATTTTTGGCTTCTATGATCAAGAAACATTTCCCTTCCTGTCAGAACTGGCATGTTGTAATATTTCATTTTCACTGGAAGAAGATTTCAACACTGACTTTGACAACCCATTCATAGATTCTGAGTCTGAAATGTCAGACTTTGATGCAGAAGAAATTCGTGAAATTGATAGAATGTCTACACTGTCAGCAACAGAAAATGTTCCCACTGATGATACTCCAGAAAATTTCTCAGAGAATCTTCACACGGAATGTCCCATAGACATAGAAAAGATAAGATCATGTTTACAAAATATGCATGTACAGACAGATGAACAAAGAATTATACATGAAGGACTCTCTGATCTTCTTGAAAAAAATGCATGTGAATCAAAATTTTTCTTAAAGAGACTTTATGAGAAACTTTCAGTAATATATCTTGAAAACTGTGCAGCAAGTGAGGGAAGAAATCCTGACTCTAAAATGTGGACCAAATATTACTGTGAATTGTTTAAGTTTACAAGTTCCAGTGAGTACAAGGCATTAATTGAAGAATGTATTCATCACAATGCAGAACAGCATGATTTTATGATTTTTAGCAAAGTATTTGATATTGTGTCAAACTTTATTTTGGAAGAAAAGGCAAAATCATTAAAAGACTCCTGCACCAGTTAAGAAACAACTTTATCTGAAAATTGACTGCAAGTATAGGCAAATTGAGATATATTTGTGGGAGATGTGTTGCCAAATCAAAGCACCATTACATCAAATTAGCGAGAAATAACATGTATAAGAAAGACAAATTAATTAATGTCACTTCCTGTTTTGTAAAAGTGAAGATGTTGGATTTTTTAGCATCTACTTATGATGAGTTGGCACAAAACAGTATGTATAAAGAAACTCTTGAAGAGACGAGGAGCTCCAAAACATTTCTCAAAGTCTGACAAATGTGAAGGACAATGTTTTAGATTTTTTTATTCAAGTGGACAAGATTAAGCAAGAGCTCTATGAAAAGACTTTTCATTCAGAGGGTTCTAATGTTTTAAATTCTGTGCAAGATGAACTGTCCAAAAATGAAGCATTAGTCAACAAGTTTGAACATTTGTTACAAAACTTTGAATTCAATGATACTTTTTTGAAATGTGACAAAAATATAGCACTGAGTAGCTTAAAAGAACTTTATTTTGACCTGATATGGAGATTTTGTCGTGTCGCTAATAACCAGTTTCGGAAAGATGTGCTGAGAACTTTACAAAAACAAAAAACAGACACTTTGAGAAAGCGGGTGCTAGAGGGATCAAGTTCATCAAAAGACAGTACTAGTACCAAAATCTCCATGACCCAAATTATCAATGATGATGGGGTAAACATCTTTCCCCACTTGAAAATTAATCATCACTGCTTGATAGAGGAGCGTTAGCTTTTAGAAGTTTTACTAAAAAACAACTACTTGATATTGCTAAAGCCTATGACTTAACACAGTCAATGAAAAGTACAAAAGCTTCAATAATTGACAGCCTTATACATCATATACCTAAGTGTCTGTGTATTCCGAACGTTACCGCTCTTACAAAGTGTGAAGAAACAAATTGTGCCCCCCTAAGCAGATTTCCTGTAGAAGAAGATAAAACTTAAATGTCTCATTAAGATTGTAAACTAGTCAGAGAGGAAAACCAGAGGGAGGAAAAGAAAAATCAAGACAGTTTACACCTAAGGAAGAAAAAGCAGACACAGAACTTAAGGTGATGAATACATGTATCATTTAATCTGTCAAAAAATGGAATTTAGCAATGACATGTTTTACAATCAAAATTCTCTCTTTTTTACAGTCTAATTCTTTTTGAAGGCATTGCTGCAACAAAAGGAGATGCACGTTTCCCACCAGAATTAGATTTTCTGGACACCACTGTCTCTCCAATAATAACACTGTTTATGCCGGTTCTATAGGAATTGTAAGTAGGATTTGTTGTAGGTCCATGATATAAAGATCTTTGTTGACAGAAAATATTTTCAATAATGTCACTGTTTAATCTGGCAGGGACAATTTCAGTGTGAATGTTTTCAATACAGAATTTAATAAGTGACATGATACCATAATACATGAAGTCAAGATCCTCTCTGGTTTCCATAGTGATTAAACTCTTGTAACGCTTGGCAGTTGTGTCACTCTGACAAACTTCTTTCTCCCATGACTTAAACCAGTTGTATGATTCTGTTAGCTGTATTAATCTTGTATCACTCATGTCTTTCACAGGTCGCTGATCCTGGAAAAAGGAAACCAGTGTACTAGTGTGCTCCAGAAATTCTATGGCACCACACAATGCAGCTTTCCCAGCTTCACCAAGAGAATTACTGTAAGTTTTCATTAAATGTAACATTTCAGAGTCCAGGGTTTCAAAAGCCAATTTATTTCTCATTTTCTGTGCATTGTTTGGATAAATATGCTCCTGAGATAACTTGTAATGAATTTTAAATGCATGATTGTCTTGGTCCCAGTTAAAGGCATCAATCCACATCTGCCATTGAATTGTTTTGCCATCAACAGTTAATAACCTTTGGTGATGTTCTTGAATACCACTACTGAGTACGCTGTTACGGAGTTTCTTGATTAGATGACATGGATCCATGATAAATATCATTTTCCTTGAAGGGTTCTTGTAATGTGCAGCAATCATTTCAGTAGACAAAGGATCATTTTCAGGGAAGTGCATTTTAAGAAATGTGCGATTGTTACTAGACCCATCCATACAACAGTATATAGGTTTGAATCCCCATTCATACAAAGCATCAATACATTTCCATGTACAAACAAATATATCAGCAGGAGGAGCTGTTGTAGTTGGATAGTTTGCAAACGGCCAACGGAATCCAGTAACCCCATGAAACAGATATTGCATAACATGATTAGCAAGTTTATTTTCAACTTTTCCTTCATTTATGTTATGCATTAACATTACATCAGGTTCACATTCAACAAGTCCATACAAGGTACTCTTTTTGCCACTGTTGACAATTTGGAGATCCTCCTGAATTGACATTTCATCAAGAATTATACCCCCATACAATCCTTCTTTAGTGATATTCAAATCAAGGGCTTCTTTCCTCATCCATTCCATCATCTCAGGAATTATTCCAGGTCTTTGTTTTACAGCAGACTTGTAGAGATACAGAAGACTCTCTGATGGAAGATTGACCCACCCATTCTTGATGATGTCTCTGTAAGCAGATGGATTTGTGTTGTACAAGGTAAGGGACATACTGATTACCTCTTTAGGCCATCTCATACCACTGGAGTTTTTACATTCAGATGACTTAATCTGAGTAGCTATCAGCATAAGTTGGTTTTGACTTAAATTTGGTGCCAGTTTCTGCAGTTCTTGAATAATTGTTGGTAAGTGTTTTAAATTTGGATCAATGTTTTCCTTACTGTTGTCAGAGTTTTTTTTACTTGAATGCAGTGCTTTCTTATATTTTATGTAATTTGAACATTTTGCACATTTTTCTGTCCTGGAATTTAATGAGACAACCCTAACACAGTCTATATGCCTGATTACAGTTTTTGTTGTTTTATTATAAACATAAATCTCTTTTACAGTCTTTTTCCCACTAGAGAAGATGTCAGTTTCACCAGGTTGTAAGTCGAATCCAAGACAAAGAGAAACTGTCCGCAAACTTTTGAACAAACCTGTAATCGCATTTTCGGTAAACTCTGTGTAATTTGAAATGAGATACATGGATGGATCAACTGATGTACCAGCAACCAACAGTTCAATAAAACCTGTATCTTTTAGTATTAGTTCAGTGAGGACAGAATTTCCATTAAATTTTTCGATGGACATAAATCCAAATTTCAGATTTTCTTCTGTTCTTTCTAATAATTTCCACTGCTTTGGAGCAAATGCTGAGATATCTGCAAAGCTTAGAGCTTTATGGGGTAGCATTTCAAATATTAAGCCTCTGACACCAGGGTTTTTTTTCGTTCCATTAATTCCATTTTCCCACACAGTAGACTTTTTTATGGTGGGGAACATTTTTTTTAACATTTTGAACAAATGGTCATAACTGCATGTGTCTTTTATGTTTGGAAACACAGGAAATGCTTCATTAAATATTTTGTCCAGTGACATATTGTTTAAATTAATTACTTTGCTTCTATCCTCTGCTAAATTCTCAGCTAGCCTACAAAATCAAATAAAACTATGACTAATGAGACATTAAGTACTATGTAAAAAGCAGTTCATTTGTGTTTCATAATCTGCCAAAGACCAAATTAGTCAGGATTTGATATCTCTCAATTGCCAAATGTGTTTAATATATGAAGTTCATAAGTGTGAGTAAGGCCATTCCAAGTTTTTACTATGTTTAACATCCACTCACTTTCAAAAACTTAACAACCTTTTAAGAAACAAGATGTGTTTGTGAAACACTATGCGCCTGGTGGCAACAAAGTTTGAAGAAGCTAGTTTTAGCACGTAGGTCACAGTCAAGGTTGAAAGGTCAATAACCTTGGTGTCATTTGAAAGAGCTTAATTAGTGGAGTATGCATATCTAATATGAAGTCTGTATCTCTCATAAGTTATGGTGAAAGTTCAAGCTGACAACAGACAGACAGGACTACAACAATATCCGCCCTGAATCTTAGGGCGCATGAAAACGCACAATAACAAAAAATAAAACACATTTTATGGTCATAAAAATGACATTTTCATAAGAAATTGATTTTATTATTTTTATTATTCTTTGCCAAAGCATATGAAGGTAAAATAAGGTTTATTAATATGCTCTTGATAAGACATATTGTAGGCAAAATTGTAGAGAAATTGACTGAATTCAAAATTTTGAACCAGAATAATAATCTTCTGATTCTGCTTGTTTTTCTCTTATGAGTGTCATAATCCATAGCAAACGTGGACGACAAATGTAGGAAAAACAAGATGTGTTTCTGAAACACCGATGCCCCCAGTATGACAGCTGATGGCAAGGGTTGAAATCTCTCAAATGCATGTCAACTCCAAAGGTCAAGGTCAAAAGTGTTGGTACTCAGATAATGATCTTGTTACAAGGAACACATTTTTTAAATATGAAAGCCCTATTTCTAACTGTTCAAAACTTATGACCAAGGTAAAAGTTTTTAAAAAGTTAGTCAAACTCTTTGGTCAGGGGCATAAGGTCAAAAATCTTTATACCAACTGAAAGGTCTTGACAAAATGAATACACATGTGAAGGATGAAAGCCTTTTCTCCAACTGTTCAAAAGTTATGATCAATGTTAAAGTGTGGTGGTGTTTTTTTTTTTTGTAAATGTAGGTCAAAAGCCTCTCAAAAGTGTTCTCATTTATGTAGGTCTTTAAAAATATACTAAGCCTACATTAAAGATAAGCCCATAGAAAGATGGGCATTCCAATATTTTTAAGTGAATGCTATAATGTCTTATAAGAGAAAAGTCAAATGAATTACATCATACTTTTAATATAACTGCATCACATTAATGAAAATTTTTACCACCCCCACCCCCACCCCCCCCCCCCATACCCATCCCCGCTTCCCAACATTTTTGTTGCCATGGAACAATATATGAAGTACATTAATTTTATGACAGTAAACTTTTTTTAAATATTGAAACAAGTGCCCGTGGCTTCTGTTGAACATAAATAATTAATTTACTACCTCTTTTTTCTCTAAAGAAAGTGGCAAAGATTTATAATAGATAGCTACCCCCCCCCCTCCACACACACACACACACACACTCACAACAGGAACAAGAAGCACATTTTATCACGTTTAGTATATTATATTATTTTTAAAATTTGCTTATTGTTCATGTTGGAAACTTTTTTTGATGGACCATGTGCTTATGAAATTTATAATGAATTCTCTGTCGGTGCTTAGATACAATGAACTTTGAAAGAATTCCTTTTAATCACAAATAATATTTTAAATATTGTTTTTTTTGGTCATGTTAATTTATGCATACCATGAGCAAAATCTTTTCTGTTGCTGCTCCATGTTTAATAAAAATCAAATTATGCCGCCAATAATGTTTATGAATCCCAACAACCGGTATGTTTTAGGTGTTATCTTATTAAATGAAGAAAAATCCCGAGGAGTACGAAAAATCTTGGAATTTTTTGGTGGATAAAAATAGCACGTTACAGTAGCTTAGTTCAAACCATTATTAAAGTAACCAAGCTTTAGTTTCACGATATTTTTCTTGAAGTAAATTTCTTTTATTTTTCTCAAAATGTGGGAAGTATTATTTAATTTTTCTTCTCCTTGATTTTGATTTTATGCATTCTGCCCGAACCCAGAACATCCAATCCTATGGTACAGTTGTACTTTCCACTCGACGAGCAGAATTTTGACGCTGATTACGGAGATAAAAAAAAATAAAGACAAGCATGCGAGATATGGTTGTGTAGATAAATTATCGCAGAAGACAGGTATAAACAGTTTACCCGTGCATTTCCTCTGAAAGTGTAAATGAGCGCGATTCTAAGGGAGGGGGGTACTCGGTGTAAATCGGAGTTAGATACCTTGTGTTATTATTATACTATAGGTCAAAAATTTATTACAGAAACAAGTGCCTGTGATTGATAGTTATCGACACACTTTATAAATTGATCATGTTTGGTATCATTATGGTAATATATTACCGGATATATAAGTTCGGACATCAACAGAAAGACCATCATATTCTGTCTCCGGGACAGTATATTTTCATGCTTGCCACAGCAGGAACTGTAGCCGTTGGAGTTTATGGAATAATAGCAGGGATTCAGTTCTCGAATTTTAAGGGGTACATCTACATAGCAAATAACGCTATTGACGTCTTTCTTACTGTCTGGCAATCCATATTAATCATCTATATAGAAAGAATTACTCTTACCAATGAACCAGTGAGGAATATTTTTCCCTCGGATATCCTTTGCTTATACCTGGCTATCAGTAACTTCATATACTGGTTCGTGAATAGTTTTATTGATGTCACATACGAAGAGTCTAACCATTTGTTGGGATGGATTTTTGATGAAACTGAATGGGAAAATATTCAGGAAATACTGGCTCCTATGTTGATTTTTTATCGCTTCCACACATTTCTAGACTGGTATGTAATTAATCGTAGACTCAGGTTAAACAATGCAAGAATTATTCAATAAAACTGTTTGCTTGCCCTCTCCCGACACAGGGCAAAATGAGTCGTCAATTAAGTTATAAACTATATTTTTACTATATTTTTAAAGAAAATTGCAACATTCTTGATGGCGGATTAAGAAAATTCGGGAAGAAAAAAAACTATCGTTCGTTTTC
>NW_026936938.1:0-7682 GCF_032062105.1 Saccostrea cuccullata
GCTTCTGATTTATTGATAATTTGCACTTTCCTGCTCCTGATTGAAGATCTTCCTTGCATCAAATACGGACCTCCAAAACATCGAGGTGGGATCAGGTGCCATGGAGGAGTGAGCATCACCTGCCGACCGGTCACATCCGCCGTGTGCTCCTTGTCATGACCGGGAAATAACAGTAAAGTCCATCGTCAATTCAGTTTATAAATAATGGACTTAACACTTGACTCAATGATAAATTGAAATTGCTGACAAGGTCAGTGTATTGACCAAAGAACTTACGAAATGATGACTTTAAACGAGACTGCCGAAATTTTTGTTTCATCAACTTGTTCGTCAATAATTTACCTCGTTTTAGAAATTGTTTATATGTAGAGCATGCTCTTGCATATCGAATCAACTCAGATATATAAACTCTGCAGATGTTGAAGGTACTAGTATATTGCTGCATAAGTAAGGGAAGTTGACGATTGAAAAGTTGAAGTCATCAAATTTATTATAGAGCTTGGTTGTTAGATTGCCATTAACGTGTTTTTCAAGTCAAATATCTAAAAATGAAGCAGATTTCTCATACTCTGTGGTATCTTTTATCACAAGCTAACCGGGATATATCGTATCCGGACACTTCTTTCTTCTCTTTAAGGATAAATAACACAAACTTTTTTCAGAAATCAGCATTATTTCTCACAGATTTACATTTAAATTGACAACCTGAATAATGTTTACCAAGTAGAGTGGGAGAATTATATAAGATTTTGTCATAAAGTTACAAATTTGTGCAAAATTTTGTATGAAATTATATAGAAGGCAAAACAAAACCTCATATCTAAGCACCAAGGAAAACCTACGATTTCTTTATATTTCAGGGATTTATTATTTATGTCATTTCAAATCAAAATCAGTCAAAAAATATATATCAACCCGCGCATCCATTTTTGTTTGTGGTAAGTACCCTTAAATCCTATACATTGATTAAACCATTCAGAAAATGCTTGTTTAGAAGATTCTGATTCTATAAAGCTATACAATACACATTTCTCTTAATACGTAGTTGACCACATGGCTTCTGCTCTAGAGTCGCGAAGTGAGGAGTTGATCCTTATACGTCGCGGGTTCCAATCCCACTGTGGGACGTGGAGACCGGTCCTTCGGATGAGACCGTATAAACCGAGGTCCCTTGTCGCAGTAGGTGCTGGCATGAAAAAGATCCCTCCCTTCTCAATGGCCTTGAGTTCCGAGTATAGGACAAAATTTGCAGCTCTCCACCGGCAAGTGGTGGCGTCTCCACATGAGTGAATTATTCACGGACGGACACACATTTGGTTATATATTGGGTACATCAAGTCCAAGTCCTATTGGATACTGCTTATTGGATACAAAAAAAGTGTACACACGAGAGAGCATTATTTGGGTAGTTACTGTTCAAATCTTATTGGATATTAATCCTCGTGTACGTATTTTATTGGGTTTTTTTCTTATTGTTTTTTATTCATTTCAAATTTATTATATATTTAATATTTGCTTGTAAATTCAGACAAGACTGAAAACCTTTGATTTTGAACCCATATTTTTGTCAATTTCTATGATATAGCTCTTTTATTGTAACACCTAACTAATTTGTTCTTAGCAATAAGGATATACACCTGTATATTTCAAAATAACTAATATTAAAATATATGAATACCTAAGTGCAAAAAAACTGAATTGTGAAAACACAACTCAACACATCTCCGACTCTGTTCAACCTTTCTTGAACAACGAAATTAAGTATTTAAGGAGAAATCTTTTTGAGTCATGACCAATTAATAATAAGCAAATGCCCATTACATGTGGGGCAGAGTGAAGGTATCCAACAGGCATTGGACAGGTGTCCTATACCTGTTGGGTTGTATTTTGACGAAGGGATTAAACTACCCAAGAACAATTGAACATGTGTACATTGTCCAATTCTATTTGGGTTTCTTGAATCTCCTCATCAAAATACAACCCAACAGGTAATGGACACCTGTCCAACTCCTCTTGGATATCTACATCCCACCCAACAGGTAATGGACACTTGTCCAATTCTTCTTGGGTTTCTTGAATTGTTTCATCAGAATACCACCCAACAGGTAATGGACATCTGTCCAACTCCTCTTGGATATCTACATCCCATCCAACAGGCAATGGACACTTGTCTAATTCTTGGATTTCTTGAATTGCATCATCAAAATACAACCCAACAGGTAATGGACACCTGTTCAACTCCTCTTGGATATCTAAATCCCACCCAACAGGTATTGGACACTTGTCCAATTCTTCTTGGGTTTCTTGAATTGTTTCATCAGGATACCACCCAACAGGTAATGGATATCCGTCCAACTCCTCTTGGATATCTACATCCCACCCAACAGGCAATGGACACTTGTCTAATTCTTGGATTTCTTGAATCTCCTCATAAAATACAACCCAACAGGTAATGGACACCTGTCCAATTCCTCTTGGATATCTTCATCCCACCCAACAGGTAATGGACACTTGTCCAATTCTTCTTGGGTTTCTTGAATTGTTTCATCAGAATACCACCCAACAGGTAATGGACATCTGTCCAACTCCTCTTGGATATCTACATCCCACCCTACAGGCAACCGATACTTGTCTAATTCTTGGGTTTCTTGAATTGTTTCATCAGAATACCACCCAACAGGTAATGGACACCTGTCCAATTCCTCTTGGATATCTACATCCCACCCAACAGGCAATGGACACTTGTCTAATTCTTGGGTTTCTTGAGAATCCCCTCATCAGAATACTATCCAACATGTTATGGACACCTGTCCAATTCCTCTTGGATATCTTCATAAACTTAAAGGTATTGGACATTTTTCTTGGGTTACTCAATTTCTTTTTTTCATAAGAAAGAAAACCCAATAGGTATTGGACATTGGTTCAACTCTTCTTGGATATTACATCCCAACATTAGAATAAAACCCAACAGGTGACGTTTACATGTCCAATTCTTCTTGGGTTACTTATACCCTTCATTAAAATTGTCAAATTTGTCTTGGATATTTATACTCTTGCATTAGATTGCAAACCCAATAAGTATGACATTTACCTTCCCTAGTTGAATTCAAGTTTATCTGCATAAGCATAAATAAGTCCAAAACATATTTAATACTTTAATTCTAACATTCCACAGCTCATTCAGTGTACACTTTACAAATGATAGGAAATATATAAGCATTTCGTGCCTAAACTATTTGGCTTTTAAAGAATTTTATAATAATGTTTGCAAAATTTAAATTTAAATATTGGAACTTGGAGCAAGTCATCACAGGTAGAGCAAGATGCTGAAAACCATATTGATAAATAGATCACACCCTTGATAAAATATTTGCCTTCAGTTGCTAAGATTGTGTTGTATTATATGGAAAATTTCTTTAATCCTGTTTATTACAGATACATGTACAATGCATATTTTCCCTGTAATAATAAAAATACTTCTGAGATGTAAAAGAATGGACTAAATAGTCACCGATGTTAAAAGATATTACATGATCTCATTAATCTGGTTTGGAAATCACAAACTTAGTTTTGAAGCCAATAAAACAGTGTCGCACCAGAAAACTCAGTTACAAGTACAATGAATGAATTTGTTGTATCAAAACTTTAATATAATTGATGCACTATGTCCAAATCTTTTCGACAAATCGGGATAAAGATATTAAATCAAATCATCACTGTTATAAGTCTTAGAGCTATAGAAAAGTCATTACATGCCCAAATTTTACATGTAAGACTTTGATCCTATATTTCAATAAATGTCAAAATGGTTTTATTTTTGTTTCTGTTCAATACTTTCTTCTTCAGGGTCTCTCATGGCCTATACTGTATGATACCTCCATTGACCCTGCTCTTTTATATTGCCATATGTTTATCCAGTAGCAGTGATTATGCTCAGGCAATCTTTGAAATATTCCTCATTTCATGCATTTCCTTCAGTTCTGCCTCTGTCCATTTTATTATGTTCCCCAAACCCCCAAACGAAGTTGGGGAACATATTGTTTTTACTCTGTTTCTTATTATTATTATTATTAAGGTCTTCCGTCTTCACGGAAGACCTTATAGTGATTCTATTGTTTCTTATTATTATTATTATTCTTATTTTTTTGACTTTCTAATTTTGTGCACGCGATTTCTCGAAGACTACTGGATGAAATTACATGAAATTTTCAGGACAGATGTGTTGTTACATGAATTTATTATATCCGAGAGAAAATTTGGAAACTCACTTCCGGTGCCAAGTTACGGACAATTTTCTGAAATTAAAATGACATTTTGTCCACGATTAAACTCAAAAACGGTAAAAGATATCAATATGAAACTTTCAGGGATTATAGATCGTGATATATACTATCCAGGACGCGACTTCTTGTTAGTCGTCGGTACTTCCTGTCGTTAGGAGAAGCGAATTAAAAAACTGGTATTTTCTAACTTTTTTGTTTTTCAATATTTTTCATTTATTTTTGAAACATTAATAAAGACCCTTCTATTGATGCTTACTATATAAGTTGTTTGAATATTGGTTAATCTGAACTCTAGATATTAATATTTGAAAATCTGAAGCGGGTCCAAGATGGCGTCTGCCTCTGTCAACTCCGCCATTTCGCGAGTAGGGGTTTATGGAGGCAGCTGAGCGTTTAATTAAACCATTCTTACATAAGGATACATGAAATGTAAAAACCTACCTGGACTTTCACGTAGTAGTACGTTGTAATTACGTGTCAATCTTAAAACTTAATTTCCGTTTCACTGCTTTAGTTTAACTGGGCTAGATACGACATGTAATGTGTACAATGTGTTAAATATACCTTCTTAACGTCGAAATAAAATAAAGGCGAAAAGAACGTTTTATTTATTTAATTTCATTGAAGCAATCACACCTATTTAATAGATCAGTCCAAAGAAAAGACGCGAATATTTACTCGTGGTGTTTGGCACGAAATTATCAATAGTGGCCCGCCTTTTATAATTCTTAGACAGGTGTTGCAAATGTATACAAAAGTATATTTAGAGCAGTAGCTTAATGTTTGCGCGTTAATAGATCACGTAGTAATTACGTTACAATTCTGTGTCAAACTAAAGATTTATTCCAGGGTCTTCTCAAACGTCTTCTGTAACTGGTTTTGGTTGGTTCTCAAAGTAGAAAATGAAAAGAGTAAATGTGCAAATGAGAGATACCTATTATCATTTGTTTTGCAAGACGGAAAAACGGATCTTAAATCATAGTTATAAGTTATAGTTTTTCAAGAAACAATATCGATGATATGCATGTATATAGTAAGTATAAAGCGTATAACCACTGTTTTTCCCATGCACACTTGTGTGATATTAAACGAATTGAAAAACAAAAATAAGAAAATCATTTTAATAAGATCGTCGAATGGAGTTTATATTAACATTCTTTTCTCAAAGATCTGAATCAAGTTATTGAACATAAATGGTATCTGATTCCTTGACTGTCGTAGAGCGAGGCATGTTTTTCGGCGAAACATTTCAACCTTTTTATGAAAGTGTAACTAATCGGCATAGATCACTTCTGAGACGGGAAATAAAAAAAAATTAAATTATAGTCATTTCACTGCTTTTGTGTTACTTTTCTATAGAATGTGTACAATAGTTAAATATATTTTCTAAACCTCGAAATGTAGGCTATGAGAACGTTCTTTTTTTCTTAATTTCATTGAAGCTATCACACCTATTTAATAGATGAGTCCAAAGAAAAGGCGCGAAGATTTCACGTGGCGTTTGGCGCGAAATTATGAATAATGGCCCGTCTTTTATAATTCTTAGACAGGTGTACTGTAGCAAAAGTATACACAAGTACATTTAGAGCAGTACTCCCAATAGCGTAATGGTTAGAGCGTTGGGGATAAAAGGGAAAAAAGCGGATTCGATTTTCACGCTGGTGACCTGGATTCAATTTGTGACCAAAATTTTTAATCATTTCTTAGCTTGACTTTACGATTTTTTTTCCAGAATCGGACGGAAGACCTCTCGTTGCTCGCAACGAGATCGTTTCTAGTTATTATTATTTTTCTTCTTCCTGGGAAAATCTTTTCCGCGAATGATCTTGTAAACTACACATCCGACTAAGGTGAAACCTTTTTAGGGTCAGTAGACATGTTATGTAGATTTGCGGAACGAAGGTCATTTTGCGCGCACGTGCTTGCAAGAGCGCGCACGTGCAGCACGTGAAATGACCAATATAATAGATATAGCGGTAACTTTTCTATTTTTTGATTAAATACTTTGAAACTCATAATATAAGTTTATATAAGTAGTATGGACGTGATGACATGGTCAAAATAGCAAGATCTCACGCGCATACACGTGCGCTTCGCTCTGATTGGTTGAAACTATAGTCTCAATATCTTTCTTGTTTTTTGACAAAATCTTTTGAAATTTTGAATATAGTCATACATTAGGGAGATCTACAGCCTGATATAAAAGAATTATCATGAAAGCATGTGCATGCACGTGTGCTTGCAAGAGCGCGCACGTGCAACGCCAGAAATGTCCAATATAATTGATATAGACGTAACTATTTAAATTTTTGATGGAATGTTTTGAAATTTATAATATAAGGATATATTAGAAGCATAGACTAGAGGACATGGTCAAAATAGCAAAATCTCAGGGGCATGCACGTGCGCTTCGCTCTGATTGGCTGAAACTAAAGTCTCAATATCTTTCTTGTTTTTCGACAAAATCCTTTGAAATTTTGAACATTGTTGTACTTTATGAAGATCTACAGCATGGTACATAAGAATTATAATGAAAAGCGTGCGCATGCACGATTGCTGCAATCTGATTGGCTGAAAATTTAAATGTCTATAACTTTCTTAGTTTTCAACGAAACGGGTTAAAATTTAGAATATGAATAGGTATAATGGATTCCTACATAATGGTACTATCAAAATTGAATGCACGAACATACATTCATGCACGTGCACGCGCGAAATACGCAAAATGGCCAATAAAAAAAACAACATGAAAATATATATTGTAAAATTTTTTTTTAATTTATTCTCACGATATATAGATATGTTAATTGTTTAGACAACAACATGCCGTGATCATCTTGCATATACATGGACGTGCGTGCACGTACAATGCGTTAAATGACATATAGTTGATATCATTGTAGCTTTTATTGTTCTTTGATGAATGAATGACACTGATCATATTTTTTTAAAAATGTCTTACAGGAATTAAGCACAAAAAGGAATTTAGGGAGCGTTTGTGGAACATCTGTAACGGTCCCCGTTACAATTAGCACTAGTTCATTCTGCAATTAGATAAAGGCATTTCTTTGCTGTATAAAACATGTTTTTCTTGACTACAGCAAGATCACCCTGTATGTTGATCAAACCCAACCAAGAAGTAGAAGTATATTGCTTATTCAGAAATATGTATTGAAAAATAAAATGGAAGAAAAACTAAATTCTTTCAACTCTTTTTTTTTCTTCTATGTCTAACTGCATCTTCATCCTATCCCCCATCCACCATAATTTTATCAAGATGGACTCATCATTCAACACACAAAACGATGTTGCATATTACTTAGACAGTGTGTTAGTTTCTGATTGTTAAGAAGTAGATTTTAAAAAGATTTTACACCTATTCCTTGCAAATTTTAGACT